>NC_142439.1:63320000-63325000 GCF_059453495.1 Arachis ipaensis | reverse complement strand
ACCCTCGTTCTTTAAATGACGCTATCCCGAGGAGGACACCTAAAGGCGAGCCGTAATGGCCTCATCTTTGGCAAGCTCCTCCGGTTTTTTTCCAGATTTTTTTTCTGTTTTTTTTTTTTTTTTTTTTTTTTAAGTCCTGCTGACCCTCGTTCTTTAAATGACGCTATCCCGAGGAGGACGCCTAAAGGCGAGCCGTAATGGCCTCATCTTTGGCAAGCTCCTCCGGTTTTTTTCCAGATTTTTTTCCGCTTTTTTTTTTTTTTTTTTTAAGTTCTGCTGACCCTCGTTCTTTAAATGACGCTATCCCGAGGAGGACACCTAAAGGCGAGCCGTAATGGCCTCATCTTTGGCAAGCTCCTCCGGTTTTTTTCCAGATTTTTTTTTCCGTTTTTTTTTTTTTATACGTTCTGCTGACCCTCGTTCTTTAAATGACGCTATCCCGAGGAGGACACCTAAAGGCGAGCCATAATGGCCTCATCTTTGGCAAGCTCCTCCGGTTTTTTCCACAGTTTTTTTCCAAATTTTTTTTTCCGTTTTTTTTTTTATTATTATTATACGTTCTACTGACCCTCGTTCTTTAAATGACGCTATCCCGAGGAGGACACCTAAAGGCGAGCCGTAATGGCCTCATCTTTGGCAAGCTCCTCCGATTTTTTTCACAGTTTTTTTCCAGATTTTTTTTCCGTTTTTTTTTTTTTTAAAGTTCTGCTGACCCTCGTTCTTTAAATGACGCTATCCCGAGGAGGACACCTAAAGGCGAGCCGTAATGGCCTCATCTTTGGCAAGCTCCTCCGGTTTTTTTCACAGTTTTTTTCCGGATTTTTTTTCCGTTTTTTTTTTTTTTTTTTTTTTGACGTTCTGCTGACCCTCGTTCTTTAAATGACGCTATCCCAAGGAGGACACCTAAAGGCGAGCCGTAATGGCCTCATCTTTGGCAAGCTCCTCCGGTTTTTTTCCAGATTTTTTTTCCGTTTTTTTTTTTTAAAGTTCTGCTGACCCTCGTTCTTTAAATGACGCTATCCCGAGGAGGACACCTAAAGGCGAGCCGTAATGGCCTCATCTTTGGCAAGCTCCTCCGGTTTTTTTCCAGATTTTTTTTTCCGTTTTTTTTTTTTTGTTTTTTTTTTTTTAAGTTCTGCTGACCCTCGTTCTTTAAATGACCGTATCCCGAGGAGGACACCTAAAGGCGAGCCGTAATGGCCTCATCTTTGGCAAGCTCTTCCGGTTTTTTTCACAGTTTTTTTCCAGATTTTTTTCCGTTTTTTTTTTTTTTTTTTAAGTTCTGCTGACCCTCGTTCTTTAAATGACGCTATCCCGAGGAGGACACTTAAAGGCGAGCCGTAATGGCCTCATCTTTGGCAAGCTCCTCCGGTTTTTTTCCAGATTTTTTTTCCGTTTATTTTTTTTTTTTTTAAGTTCTGCTGACCCTCGTTCTTTAAATGACGCTATCCCGAGGAGGACACCTAAAGGCGAGCCGTAATGGCCTCATCTTTGGCAAGCTCCTCCGGTTTTTTTCCAGATGTTTTTTTTTTTTTTTAAGTTCTGCTGACCGTCGTTCTTTCAATGACCCTATCCCGAGGAGGACACCTAATGGCGAGCCGTAATGGCCTCATCTTTGGCAAGCTCCTCCGGTTTTTTTCACAGTTTTTTTCCAGATTTTTTTTTCGTTTTTTTTTTTATTATTATTATTATAAGTTCTGCTGACCCTCGTTCTTTAAATGACGCTATCCCGAGGAGGACACCTAAAGGCGAGCCGTAATGGCCTCATCTTTGGCAAGCTCCTCCGATTTTTTTCACAGTTTTTTTCCAGATTTTTTTTCCGTTTTTTTTTTTTTTTTTTTAAAGTTCTGCTGACCCTCGTTCTTTAAATGACGCTATCCCGAGGAGGACACCTAAAGGCGAGCCGTAATGGCCTCATCTTTGACAAGCTCCTCCGGTTTTTTTCCAGATTTTTTTTCCATTTTTTTTTTTTTTAAGTTCTGCTGACCCTCGTTCTTTAAATGACGCTATCCCGAGGAGGACGCCTAAAGGCGAGCCGTAATGGCCTCATCTTTGGCAAGCTCCTCCGGTTTTTTTCCAGATTTTTTTTCCGTTTTTTTTTTTTTTTTTTTAAGTTCTGCTGACCCTCGTTCTTTAAATGACGCTATCCCGAGGAGGACACCTAAAGGCGAGCCGTAATGGCCTCATCTTTGGCAAGCTCCTCCGATTTTTTTCCAGATTTTTTTTTCCTTTTTTTTTTTTTTTTATACGTTCTGCTGACCCTCGTTCTTTAAATGACGCTATCCCGAGGAGGACACCTAAAGGCGAGCCGTAATGGCCTCATCTTTGGCAAGCTCCTCCGGTTTTTTCCACAGTTTTTTTCCAAATTTTTTTTTCCGTTTTTTTTTTTTTTTTATTATACGTTCTACTGACCCTCGTTCTTTAAATGACGCTATCCCGAGGAGGACACCTAAAGGCGAGCCGTAATGGCCTCATCTTTGGCAAGCTCCTCCGGTTTTTTTCCAGATGTTTTTTTTTTTTTTTAAGTTCTGCTGACCGTCGTTCTTTCAATGACCCTATCCCGAGGAGGACACCTAATGGCGAGCCGTAATGGCCTCATCTTTGGCAAGCTCCTCCGGTTTTTTTCACAGTTTTTTTCCAGATTTTTTTTCCGTTTTTTTTTTTATTATTATTATTATAAGTTCTGCTGACCCTCGTTCTTTAAATGACGCTATCCCGAGGAGGACACCTAAAGGCGAGCCGTAATGGCCTCATCTTTGGCAAGCTCCTCCGATTTTTTTCACAGTTTTTTTCCAGATTTTTTTTCCGTTTTTTTTTTTTTTTTTAAAGTTCTGCTGACCCTCGTTCTTTAAGTGACGCTATCCCGAGGAGGACACATAAAGGCGAGCCGTAATGGCCTCATCTTTGGCAAGCTCCTCCGGTTTTTTTCACAGTTTTTTTTCAGATTTTTTTTCCGTTTTTTTTTTTTTAAAGTTCTGCTGACCCTCGTTCTTTAAATGACGCTATCCCGAGGAGGACACCTAAAGGCGAGCCGTAATGGCCTCATCTTTGGCAAGCTCCTCCGGTTTTTTTCCAGATTTTTTTTTCCGTTTTTTTTTTTTTAATTTTTTTTTATAAGTTCTGCTGACCCTCGTTCTTTAAATGACGCTATCCCGAGGAGGACACCTAAAGGCGAGCCGTAATGGCCTCATCTTTGGCAAGCTCCTCCGGTTTTTTTCCAGATTTTTTTTCCGTTTTTTTTTTTTTTTTTTTTAAGTTCTGCTGACCCTCGTTCTTTAAATGACGCTATCCCGAGGAGGACACCAAAAGGCGAGCCGTAATGGCCTCATCTTTGGCAAGCTCCTCCGGTTTTTTTCCAGATTTTTTTTTTTTTTAAGTTCTGCTGACCGTCGTTCTTTAAATGACCCTATCCCGAGGAGGACACCTAAAGGCAAGCCGTAATGGCCTCATCTTTGGCATGCTCCTCCGGTTTTTTTCACAGTTTTTTTCCAGATTTTTTTTTCCGTTTTTTTTTTTTTGTTTTTTTTTTTTTAAGTTCTGCTGACCCTCGTTCTTTAAATGACCGTATCCCGAGGAGGACACCTAAAGGCGAGCCGTAATGGCCTCATCTTTGGCAAGCTCTTCCGGTTTTTTTCACAGTTTTTTTCCAGATTTTTTTCCGTTTTTTTTTTTTTTTTTTAAGTTCTGCTGACCCTCGTTCTTTAAATGACGCTATCCCGAGGAGGACACTTAAAGGCGAGCCGTAATGGCCTCATCTTTGGCAAGCTCCTCCGGTTTTTTTCCAGATTTTTTTTCCGTTTATTTTTTTTTTTTTTAAGTTCTGCTGACCCTCGTTCTTTAAATGACGCTATCCCGAGGAGGACACCTAAAGGCGAGCCGTAATGGCCTCATCTTTGGCAAGCTCCTCCGGTTTTTTTCCAGATGTTTTTTTTTTTTTTTAAGTTCTGCTGACCGTCGTTCTTTCAATGACCCTATCCCGAGGAGGACACCTAATGGCGAGCCGTAATGGCCTCATCTTTGGCAAGCTCCTCCGGTTTTTTTCACAGTTTTTTTCCAGATTTTTTTTTCGTTTTTTTTTTTATTATTATTATTATAAGTTCTGCTGACCCTCGTTCTTTAAATGACGCTATCCCGAGGAGGACACCTAAAGGCGAGCCGTAATGGCCTCATCTTTGGCAAGCTCCTCCGATTTTTTTCACAGTTTTTTTCCAGATTTTTTTTCCGTTTTTTTTTTTTTTTTTTTAAAGTTCTGCTGACCCTCGTTCTTTAAATGACGCTATCCCGAGGAGGACACCTAAAGGCGAGCCGTAATGGCCTCATCTTTGACAAGCTCCTCCGGTTTTTTTCCAGATTTTTTTTCCATTTTTTTTTTTTTTAAGTTCTGCTGACCCTCGTTCTTTAAATGACGCTATCCCGAGGAGGACGCCTAAAGGCGAGCCGTAATGGCCTCATCTTTGGCAAGCTCCTCCGGTTTTTTTCCAGATTTTTTTTCCGTTTTTTTTTTTTTTTTTTTAAGTTCTGCTGACCCTCGTTCTTTAAATGACGCTATCCCGAGGAGGACACCTAAAGGCGAGCCGTAATGGCCTCATCTTTGGCAAGCTCCTCCGATTTTTTTCCAGATTTTTTTTTCCTTTTTTTTTTTTTTTTATACGTTCTGCTGACCCTCGTTCTTTAAATGACGCTATCCCGAGGAGGACACCTAAAGGCGAGCCGTAATGGCCTCATCTTTGGCAAGCTCCTCCGGTTTTTTCCACAGTTTTTTTCCAAATTTTTTTTTCCGTTTTTTTTTTTTTTTTATTATACGTTCTACTGACCCTCGTTCTTTAAATGACGCTATCCCGAGGAGGACACCTAAAGGCGAGCCGTAATGGCCTCATCTTTGGCAAGCTCCTCCGGTTTTTTTCCAGATGTTTTTTTTTTTTTTTAAGTTCTGCTGACCGTCGTTCTTTCAATGACCCTATCCCGAGGAGGACACCTAATGGCGAGCCGTAATGGCCTCA
>NC_142439.1:63242500-63315000 GCF_059453495.1 Arachis ipaensis | reverse complement strand
CTAAAGGCGAGCCGTAATGGCCTCATCTTTGGCAAGCTCCTCCGGTTTTTTTCCAGATTTTTTTTCCATTTTTTTTTTTTTAAGTTCTGCTGACCCTCGTTCTTTAAATGACGCTATCCCGAGGAGGACACCTAAAGGCGAGCCGTAATGGCCTCATCTTTGGCAAGCTCTTCCGGTTTTTTTCACAGTTTTTTTCCAGATTTTTTTTCCATTTTTTTTTTTTTTTTTAAGTTCTGCTGACCCTCGTTCTTTAAATGACGCTATCCCGAGCAGGACACCTAAAGGCGAGCCGTAATGGCCTCATCTTTGGCAAGCTCCTCCGGTTTTTTTCCAGATTTTTTTTCCGTTTATTTTTTTTTTTTTTTAAGTTTTGCTGACCCTCGTTCTTTAAATGACGCTATCCCGAGGAGGACACCTAAAGGCGAGCCGTAATGGCCTCATCTTTGGCAAGCTCCTCCGGTTTTTTTCCAGATTTTTTTTCCATTTTTTTTTTTTTTTTAAGTTCTGCTGACCCTCGTTCTTTAAATGACGCTATCCCGAGGAGGACACCTAAAGGCGAGCCGTAATGGCCTCATCTTTGGCAAGCTCTTCCGGTTTTTTTCACAGTTTTTTTCCAGATTTTTTTTCCGTTTTTTTTTTTTTTTTTTTTACGTTCTGCTGACCCTCGTTCTTTAAATGACGCTATCCCGAGGAGGACACCTAAAGGCGAGCCGTAATGGCCTCATCTTTGGCAAGCTCCTCCGGTTTTTTTCCAGATTTTTTTTCCGTTTTTTTTTTTTTTTTTTTTTTTTAAGTTCTGCTGACCCTCGTTCTTTAAATGACGCTATCCCAAGGAGGACACCTAAAGGCGAGCCGTAATGGCCTCATCTTTGGCAAGCTCCTCCGGTTTTTTTCCAGATTTTTTTTTCGTTTTTTTTTTTTTTTTAAGTTCTGCTGACCCTCGTTCTTTAAATGACGCTATCCCGAGGAGGACGCCTAAAGGCGAGCCGTAATGGCCTCATCTTTGGCAAGCTCCTCCGGTTTTTTTCCAGATTTTTTTTCCGTTTTTTTTTTTTTTTTTAAGTTCTGCTGACCCTCGTTCTTTAAATGACGCTATCCCAAGGAGGACACCTAAAGGCGAGCCGTAATGGCCTCATCTTTGGCAAGCTCCTCCGATTTTTTTCCAGTTTTTTTTTCCGTTTTTTTTTTTTTTTTATACGTTCTGCTGACCCTCGTTCTTTAAATGACGCTATCCCGAGGAGGACACCTAAAGGCGAGCCGTAATGGCCTCATCTTTGGCAAGCTCCTCCGGTTTTTTCCACAGTTTTTTTCCAAATTTTTTTTTCTGTTTTTTTTTTTTTATTATTATACGTTCTACTGACCCTCGTTCTTTAAATGACGCTATCCCGAGGAGGACAACTAAAGGCGAGCCAGTAATGGCCTCATCTTTGGCAAGCTCCTCCGGTTTTTTTCCAGATGTTTTTTTTTTTTTTTAAGTTCTGCTGACCGTCGTTCTTTCAATGACCCTATCCCGAGGAGGACACCTAATGGCGAGCCGTAATGGCCTCATCTTTGGCAAGCTCCTCCGGTTTTTTTCACAGTTTTTTTCCAGATTTTTTTTCCGTTTTTTTTTTATTATTATTATTATAAGTTCTGCTGACCCTCGTTCTTTAAATGACGCTATCCCGAGGAGGACACCTAAAGGCGAGCCGTAATGGCCTCATCTTTGGCAAGCTCCTCCGATTTTTTTCACAGTTTTTTTCCAGATTTTTTTTCCGTTTTTTTTTTTTTTTTTTAAAGTTCTGCTGACCCTCGTTCTTTAAATGATGCTATCCCGAGGAGGACACCTAAAGGCGAGCCGTAATGGCCTCATCTTTGGCAAGCTCCTCCGGTTTTTTTCACAGTTTTTTTCCAGATTTTTTTTCCGTTTTTTTTTTTTTAAAGTTCTGCTGACCCTCGTTCTTTAAATGACGCTATCCCGAGGAGGACACCTAAAGGCGAGCCGTAATGGCCTCATCTTTGGCAAGCTCCTCCGGTTTTTTTCCAGATTTTTTTTTCCGTTTTTTTTTATTTTTTATTTTTTTTTATTTTTTTTTTATAAGTTCTGCTGACCCTCGTTCTTTAAATGACGCTATCCCGAGGAGGACACCTAAAGGCGAGCCGTAATGGCCTCATCTTTGGCAAGCTCCTCCGGTTTTTTTCCAGATTTTTTTTCCATTTTTTTTTTTTTAAGTTCTGCTGACCCTCGTTCTTTAAATGACGCTATCCCGAGGAGGACACCTAAAGGCGAGCCGTAATGGCCTCATCTTTGGCAAGCTCCTCCGGTTTTTTTCCAGATTTTTTTTTTTTTTAAGTTCTGCTGACCGTCGTTCTTTAAATGACCCTATCCCGAGGAGGACACCTAAAGGCAAGCCGTAATGGCCTCATCTTTGGCATGCTCCTCCGGTTTTTTTCACAGTTTTTTTCCAGATTTTTTTTCCGTTTTTTTTTTTTTTTTTTTTTTTTTTAACGTTCTGCTGACCCTCGTTCTTTAGATGACGCTATCCCGAGGAGGACACCTAAAGGCGAGCCGTAATGGCCTCATCTTTGGCAAGCTCCTCCGGTTTTTTTCCAGATTTTTTTTCCGTTTTTTTTTTTTTTTTTTTTTTTTTTTTTTTTTTTTAAGTTCTGCTGACCCTCGTTCTTTAAATGACGCTATTCCGAGGAGGACACCTAAAGGCGAGCCGTAATGGCCTCATCTTTGGCAAGCTCCTCCGGTTTTTTTCCAGATTTTTTTTCCGTGTTTTTTTTTTTTTTTTTTTTTAAGTTCTGCTGACCCTCGTTCTTTAAATGACGCTATCCCGAGGAGGACACCTAAAGGCGAGCCGTAATGGCCTCATCTTTGGCAAGCTCCTCCGGTTTTTTTCCAGATTTTTTTTCCTTTTTTTTTTTTTTTTTTTTTAAGTTCTGCTGACCCTCGTTCTTTAAATGACGCTATCCCGAGGAGGACACCTAAAGGCGAGCCGTAATGGCCTCATCTTTGGAAAGCTCCTCCGGTTTTTTTCCAGATTTTTTTTCCGTTTTTTTTTTTTTTTTTTTTAAGTTCTGCTGACCCTCGTTCTTTAAATGACGCTATCCCGAGGAGGACACCTAAAGGCGAGCCGTAATGGCCTCATCTTTGGCAAGCTCCTCCGGTTTTTTTCCAGATTTTTTTTCCGTTTATTTATTTATTTATTTTTTAAGTTCTGCTGACCCTCGTTCTTTAAATGACGCTATCCCGAGGAGGACACCTAAAGGCGAGCCGTAATGGCCTCATCTTTGGCAAGCTCCTCCGGTTTTTTTCCAGATTTTTTTTCCATTTTTTTTTTTTTAAGTTCTGCTGACCCTCGTTCTTTAAATGACGCTATCCCGAGGAGGACACCTAAAGGCGAGCCGTAATGGCCTCATCTTTGGCAAGCTCCTCCGGTTTTTTTCCAGATTTTTTTTTCCGTTTTTTTTTATTTTTTATTTTTTTTTATTTTTTTTTTATAAGTTCTGCTGACCCTCGTTCTTTAAATGACGCTATTCCGAGGAGGACACCTAAAGGCGAGCCGTAATGGCCTCATCTTTGGCAAGCTCCTCCGGTTTTTTCCACAGTTTTTTTCCAAATTTTTTTTTCTGTTTTTTTTTTTATTATTATACGTTCTACTGACCCTCGTTCTTTAAATGACGCTATCCCGAGGAGGACAACTAAAGGCGAGCCAGTAATGGCCTCATCTTTGGCAAGCTCCTCCGGTTTTTTTCCAGATGTTTTTTTTTTTTTTTAAGTTCTGCTGACCGTCGTTCTTTCAATGACCCTATCCCGAGGAGGACACCTAATGGCGAGCCGTAATGGCCTCATCTTTGGCAAGCTCCTCCGGTTTTTTTCACAGTTTTTTTCCAGATTTTTTTTCCGTTTTTTTTTTATTATTATTATTATAAGTTCTGCTGACCCTCGTTCTTTAAATGACGCTATCCCGAGGAGGACACCTAAAGGCGAGCCGTAATGGCCTCATCTTTGGCAAGCTCCTCCGATTTTTTTCACAGTTTTTTTCCAGATTTTTTTTCCGTTTTTTTTTTTTTTTTTTTAAAGTTCTGCTGACCCTCGTTCTTTAAATGATGCTATCCCGAGGAGGACACCTAAAGGCGAGCCGTAATGGCCTCATCTTTGGCAAGCTCCTCCGGTTTTTTTCACAGTTTTTTTCCAGATTTTTTTTCCGTTTTTTTTTTTTTAAAGTTCTGCTGACCCTCGTTCTTTAAATGACGCTATCCCGAGGAGGACACCTAAAGGCGAGCCGTAATGGCCTCATCTTTGGCAAGCTCCTCCGGTTTTTTTCCAGATTTTTTTTTCCGTTTTTTTTTATTTTTTATTTTTTTTTATTTTTTTTTTATAAGTTCTGCTGACCCTCGTTCTTTAAATGACGCTATCCCGAGGAGGACACCTAAAGGCGAGCCGTAATGGCCTCATCTTTGGCAAGCTCCTCCGGTTTTTTTCCAGATTTTTTTTCCATTTTTTTTTTTTTTAAGTTCTGCTGACCCTCGTTCTTTAAATGACGCTATCCCGAGGAGGACACCTAAAGGCGAGCCGTAATGGCCTCATCTTTGGCAAGCTCCTCCGGTTTTTTTCCAGATTTTTTTTTTTTTTAAGTTCTGCTGACCGTCGTTCTTTAAATGACCCTATCCCGAGGAGGACACCTAAAGGCAAGCCGTAATGGCCTCATCTTTGGCATGCTCCTCCGGTTTTTTTCACAGTTTTTTTCCAGATTTTTTTTCCGTTTTTTTTTTTTTTTTTTTTTTTTTTTAACGTTCTGCTGACCCTCGTTCTTTAGATGACGCTATCCCGAGGAGGACACCTAAAGGCGAGCCGTAATGGCCTCATCTTTGGCAAGCTCCTCCGGTTTTTTTCCAGATTTTTTTTCCGTTTTTTTTTTTTTTTTTTTTTTTTTTTTTTTTTTTTAAGTTCTGCTGACCCTCGTTCTTTAAATGACGCTATTCCGAGGAGGACACCTAAAGGCGAGCCGTAATGGCCTCATCTTTGGCAAGCTCCTCCGGTTTTTTTCCAGATTTTTTTTCCGTGTTTTTTTTTTTTTTTTTTTTTTAAGTTCTGCTGACCCTCGTTCTTTAAATGACGCTATCCCGAGGAGGACACCTAAAGGCGAGCCGTAATGGCCTCATCTTTGGCAAGCTCCTCCGGTTTTTTTCCAGATTTTTTTTCCTTTTTTTTTTTTTTTTTTTTTAAGTTCTGCTGACCCTCGTTCTTTAAATGACGCTATCCCGAGGAGGACACCTAAAGGCGAGCCGTAATGGCCTCATCTTTGGAAAGCTCCTCCGGTTTTTTTCCAGATTTTTTTTCCGTTTTTTTTTTTTTTTTTTTTAAGTTCTGCTGACCCTCGTTCTTTAAATGACGCTATCCCGAGGAGGACACCTAAAGGCGAGCCGTAATGGCCTCATCTTTGGCAAGCTCCTCCGGTTTTTTTCCAGATTTTTTTTCCGTTTATTTATTTATTTATTTTTTAAGTTCTGCTGACCCTCGTTCTTTAAATGACGCTATCCCGAGGAGGACACCTAAAGGCGAGCCGTAATGGCCTCATCTTTGGCAAGCTCCTCCGGTTTTTTTCCAGATTTTTTTTCCATTTTTTTTTTTTTAAGTTCTGCTGACCCTCGTTCTTTAAATGACGCTATCCCGAGGAGGACACCTAAAGGCGAGCCGTAATGGCCTCATCTTTGGCAAGCTCTTCCGGTTTTTTTCACAGTTTTTTTCCAGATTTTTTTTCCGTTTTTTTTTTTTTTTTTTTTTAAGTTCTGCTGACCCTCGTTCTTTAAATGACGCTATCCCAAGGAGGACACCTAAAGGCGAGCCGTAATGGCCTCATCTTTGGCAAGCTCCTCCGGTTTTTTTCCAGATTTTTTTTCCGTTTTTTTTTTTTTTTTAAGTTCTGCTGACCCTCGTTCTTTAAATGACGCTATCCCGAGGAGGACGCCTAAAGGCGAGCCGTAATGGCCTCATCTTTGGCAAGCTCCTCCGGTTTTTTTCCAGATTTTTTTTCCGTTTTTTTTTTTTTTTTAAGTTCTGCTGACCCTCGTTCTTTAAATGACGCTATCCCGAGGAGGACACCTAAAGGCGAGCCGTAATGGCCTCATCTTTGGCAAGCTCCTCCGATTTTTTTCCAGATTTTTTTTTCCGTTTTTTTTTTTTTATACGTTCTGCTGACCCTCGTTCTTTAAATGACGCTATCCCGAGGAGGACACCTAAAGGCGAGCCGTAATGGCCTCATCTTTGGCAAGCTCCTCCGGTTTTTTCCACAGTTTTTTTCCAAATTTTTTTTTCCGTTTTTTTTTTTATTATTATTATACGTTCTACTGACCCTCGTTCTTTAAATGACGCTATCCCGAGGAGGACACCTAAAGGCGAGCCGTAATGGCCTCATCTTTGGCAAGCTCCTCCGGTTTTTTTCCAGATGTTTTTTTTTTTTTTTTAAGTTCTGCTGACCGTCGTTCTTTCAATGACCCTATCCCGAGGAGGACACCTAAAGGCGAGCCGTAATGGCCTCATCTTTGGCAAGCTCCTCCGGTTTTTTTCACAGTTTTTTTCCAGATTTTTTTTCCGTTTTTTTTTTATTATTATTATTATAAGTTCTGCTGACCCTCGTTCTTTAAATGACGCTATCCCGAGGAGGACACCTAAAGGCGAGCCGTAATGGCCTCATCTTTGGCAAGCTCCTCCGATTTTTTTCACAGTTTTTTTCCAGATTTTTTTTCCGTTTTTTTTTTTTTTTTTAAAGTTCTGCGGACCCTCGTTCTTTAAATGACGCTATCCCGAGGAGGACACCTAAAGGCGAGCCGTAATGGCCTCATCTTTGGCAAGCTCCTCCGGTTTTTTTCACAGTTTTTTTCCAGATTTTTTTTCCGTTTTTTTTTTTAAAGTTCTGCTGACCCTCGTTCTTTAAATGACGCTATCCCGAGGAGGACACCTAAAGGCGAGCCGTAATGGCCTCATCTTTGGCAAGCTCCTCCGGTTTTTTTCCAGATTTTTTTTCCGTGTTTTTTTTTTTTTTTTTTTTTAAGTTCTGCTGACCCTCGTTCTTTAAATGACGCTATCCCGAGGAGGACACCTAAAGGCGAGCCGTAATGGCCTCATCTTTGGCAAGCTCCTCCGGTTTTTTTCCAGATTTTTTTTCCTTTTTTTTTTTTTTTTTTTTTAAGTTCTGCTGACCCTCGTTCTTTAAATGACGCTATCCCGAGGAGGACACCTAAAGGCGAGCCGTAATGGCCTCATCTTTGGCAAGCTCCTCCGGTTTTTTTCCAGATTTTTTTTCCGTTTTTTTTTTTTTTTTTTTTTTTAAGTTCTGCTGACCCTCGTTCTTTAAATGACGCTATCCCGAGGAGGACACCTAAAGGCGAGCCGTAATGGCCTCATCTTTGGCAAGCTCCTCCGGTTTTTTTCCAGATTTTTTTTCCGTTTATTTATTTATTTATTTTTTAAGTTCTGCTGACCCTCGTTCTTTAAATGACGCTATCCCGAGGAGGACACCTAAAGGCGAGCCGTAATGGCCTCATCTTTGGCAAGCTCCTCCGGTTTTTTTCCAGATTTTTTTTCCATTTTTTTTTTTTTAAGTTCTGCTGACCCTCGTTCTTTAAATGACGCTATCCCGAGGAGGACACCTAAAGGCGAGCCGTAATGGCCTCATCTTTGGCAAGCTCTTCCGGTTTTTTTCACAGTTTTTTTCCAGATTTTTTTTCCGTTTTTTTTTTTTTTTTTTTTTTTAAGTTCTGCTGACCCTCGTTCTTTAAATGACGCTATCCCAAGGAGGACACCTAAAGGCGAGCCGTAATGGCCTCATCTTTGGCAAGCTCCTCCGGTTTTTTTCCAGATTTTTTTTCCGTTTTTTTTTTTTTTTTTAAGTTCTGCTGACCCTCGTTCTTTAAATGACGCTATCCCGAGGAGGACGCCTAAAGGCGAGCCGTAATGGCCTCATCTTTGGCAAGCTCCTCCGGTTTTTTTCCAGATTTTTTTTCCGTTTTTTTTTTTTTTTAAGTTCTGCTGACCCTCGTTCTTTAAATGACGCTATCCCGAGGAGGACACCTAAAGGCGAGCCGTAATGGCCTCATCTTTGGCAAGCTCCTCCGATTTTTTTCCAGATTTTTTTTTCCGTTTTTTTTTTTTTTTATACGTTCTGCTGACCCTCGTTCTTTAAATGACGCTATCCCGAGGAGGACACCTAAAGGCGAGCCGTAATGGCCTCATCTTTGGCAAGCTCCTCCGGTTTTTTCCACAGTTTTTTTCCAAATTTTTTTTTCCGTTTTTTTTTTTTATTATTATTATACGTTCTACTGACCCTCGTTCTTTAAATGACGCTATCCCGAGGAGGACACCTAAAGACGAGCCGTAATGGCCTCATCTTTGGCAAGCTCCTCCGGTTTTTTTCCAGATGTTTTTTTTTTTTTTTTTAAGTTCTGCTGACCGTCGTTCTTTCAATGACCCTATCCCGAGGAGGACACCTAAAGGCGAGCCGTAATGGCCTCATCTTTGGCAAGCTCCTCCGGTTTTTTTCACAGTTTTTTTCCAGATTTTTTTTCCGTTTTTTTTTTATTATTATTATTATAAGTTCTGCTGACCCTCGTTCTTTAAATGACGCTATCCCGAGGAGGACACCTAAAGGCGAGCCGTAATGGCCTCATCTTTGGCAAGCTCCTCCGATTTTTTTCACAGTTTTTTTCCAGATTTTTTTTCCGTTTTTTTTTTTTTTTTTTTAAAGTTCTGCGGACCCTCGTTCTTTAAATGACGCTATCCCGAGGAGGACACCTAAAGGCGAGCCGTAATGGCCTCATTTTTGGCAAGCTCCTCCGGTTTTTTTCACAGTTTTTTTCCAGATTTTTTTTCCGTTTTTTTTTTTAAAGTTCTGCTGACCCTCGTTCTTTAAATGACGCTATCCCGAGGAGGACACCTAAAGGCGAGCCGTAATGGCCTCATCTTTGGCAAGCTCCTCCGGTTTTTTTCCAGATTTTTTTTTCCGTTTTTTTTTTTTTTTTTTTTTTTTTTTTTATAAGTTCTGCTGACCCTCGTTCTTTAAATGACGCTATCCCGAGGAGGACACCTAAAGGCGAGCCGTAATGGCCTCATCTTTGGCAAGCTCCTCCGGTTTTTTTCCAGATTTTTTTTCCGTTTTTTTTTTTTTTTTTTTTTTTTTTATTAAGTTCTGCTGACCCTCGTTCTTTAAATGACGCTATCCCGAGGAGGACACCTAAAGGCGAGCCGTAATGGCCTCATCTTTGGCAAGCTCCTCCGGTTTTTTTCCAGATTTTTTTTTTTTTAAGTTCTGCTGACCGTCGTTCTTTAAATGACCCTATCCCGAGGAGGACACCTAAAGGCAAGCCGTAATGGCCTCATCTTTGGCATGCTCCTCCGGTTTTTTTCACAGTTTTTTTCCAGATTTTTTTTCCGTTTTTTTTTTTTTTTTTTTTTTTTTTTTTTTTAACGTTCTGCTGACCCTCGTTCTTTAAATGACGCTATCCCGAGGAGGACACCTAAAGGCGAGCCGTAATGGCCTCATCTTTGGCAAGCTCCTCCGGTTTTTTTCCAGATTTTTTTTCGGTTTTTTTTTTTTTTTTTTTTTTTTTTTTTTTTTTAAGTTCTGCTGACCCTCGTTCTTTAAATGACGCTATTCCGAGGAGGACACCTAAAGGCGAGCCGTAATGGCCTCATCTTTGGCAAGCTCCTCCGGTTTTTTTCCAGATTTTTTTTCCGTGTTTTTTTTTTTTTTTTTTAAGTTCTGCTGACCCTCGTTCTTTAAATGACGCTATCCCGAGGAGGACACCTAAAGGCGAGCCGTAATGGCCTCATCTTTGGCAAGCTCCTCCGGTTTTTTTCCAGATTTTTTTTCCGTTTTTTTTTTTTAAGTTCTGCTGACCCTCGTTCTTTAAATGACGCTATCCCGAGGAGGACACCTAAAGGCGAGCCGTAATGGCCTCATCTTTGGCAAGCTCCTCCGGTTTTTTTCCAGATTTTTTTTCCGTTTTTTTTTTTTTTTTTTTAAGTTCTGCTGACCCTCGTTCTTTAAATGACGCTATCCCGAGGAGGACACCTAAAGGCGAGCCGTAATGGCCTCATCTTTGGCAAGCTCCTCCGGTTTTTTTCCAGATTTTTTTTCCGTGTTTTTTTTTTTTTTTTTAAGTTCTGCTGACCCTCGTTCTTTAAATGACGCTATCCCGAGGAGGACACCTAAAGGCGAGCCGTAATGGCCTCATCTTTGGCAAGCTCCTCCGGTTTTTTTCCAGATTTTTTTCCGTGTTTTTTTTTTTTTTTTTTTTTAAGTTCTGCTGACCCTCGTTCTTTAAATGACGCTATCCCGAGGAGGACACCTAAAGGCGAGCCGTAATGGCCTCATCTTTGGCAAGCTCCTCCGGTTTTTTTCGAAATTTTTTTCCGTTTTTTTTTTTTTTTTTTTTTTTTTTTTTAAGTTCTGCTGACCCTCGTTCTTTAAATGACGCTATCCCGAGGAGGACACCTAAAGGCGAGCCGTAATGGCCTCATCTTTGGCAAGCTCCTCCGGTTTTTTTCCAGATTTTTTTTCCGTTTTTTTTTTTTTTTTTTTTTTAAGTTCTGCTGACCCTCGTTCTTTAAATGACGCTATCCCGAGGAGGACACCTAAAGGCGAGCCGTAATGGCCTCATCTTTGGCAAGCTCCTCCGGTTTTTTTCCAGATTTTTTTTCCGTGTTTTTTTTTTTTTTTTTTAAGTTCTGCTGACCCTCGTTCTTTAAATGACGCTATCCCGAGGAGGACACCTAAAGGCGAGCCGTAATGGCCTCATCTTTGGCAAGCTCCTCCGGTTGTTTTCCAGATTTTTTTTCCGTCTTTTTTTTTTTTTTTTTTTTTTTTTTTTTTTTTTAAGTTCTGCTGACCGTCGTTCTTTCAATGACCCTATCCCGAGGAGGACACCTAAAGGCGAGCCGTAATGGCCTCATCTTTGGCAAGCTCCTCCGGTTTTTTTCACAGTTTTTTTCCAGATTTTTTTTCCGTTTTTTTTTTATTATTATTATTATAAGTTCTGCTGACCCTCGTTCTTTAAATGACGCTATCCCGAGGAGGACACCTAAAGGCGAGCCGTAATGGCCTCATGTTTGGCAAGCTCCTCCGATTTTTTTCACAGTTTTTTTCCAGATTTTTTTTCCGTTTTTTTTTTTTTTTTTTAAAGTTCTGCTGACCCTCGTTCTTTAAATGACGCTATCCCGAGGAGGACACCTAAAGGCGAGCCGTAATGGCCTCATCTTTGGCAAGCTCCTCCGGTTTTTTTCACAGTTTTTTTCCAGATTTTTTTTCCGTTTTTTTTTTTTTAAAGTTCTGCTGACCCTCGTTCTTTAAATGACGCTATCCCGAGGAGGACACCTAAAGGCGAGCCGTAATGGCCTCATCTTTGGCAAGCTCCTCCGGTTTTTTTCCAGATTTTTTTTTCCGTTTTTTTTTTTTTTTTTTTTTTTTTTTTTTATAAGTTCTGCTGACCCTCGTTCTTTAAATGACGCTATCCCGAGGAGGACACCTAAAGGCGAGCCGTAATGGCCTCATCTTTGGCAAGCTCCTCCGGTTTTTTTCCAGATTTTTTTTCCGTTTTTTTTTTTTTTTTTTTTTTTTTAAGGTTCTGCTGACCCTCGTTCTTTAAATGACGCTATCCCGAGGAGGACACCTAAAGGCGAGCCGTAATGGCCTCATCTTTGGCAAGCTCCTTCGGTTTTTTTCCAGATTTTTTTTTTTTTTTAAGTTCTGCTGACCGTCGTTCTTTAAATGACCCTATCCCGAGGAGGACACCTAAAGGCAAGCCGTAATGGCCTCATCTTTGGCATGCTCCTCCGGTTTTTTTCACACTTTTTTTCCAGATTTTTTTTCCGTTTTTTTTTTTTTTTTTTTTTTTTTTTTTTTTTTTTAACGTTCTGCTGACCCTCGTTCTTTAAATGACGCTATCCCGAGGAGGACACCTAAAGGCGAGCCGTAATGGCCTCATCTTTGGCAAGCTCCTCCGGTTTTTTTCCAGATTTTTTTTCCGTTTTTTTTTTTTTTTTTTTTTTTTTTTTTTTTTTTTTTAAGTTCTGCTGACCCTCGTTCTTTAAATGACGCTATTCCGAGGAGGACACCTAAAGGCGAGCCGTAATGGCCTCATCTTTGGCAAGCTCCTCCGGTTTTTTTCCAGATTTTTTTTCCGTTTTTTTTTTTTTTTTTTTTTTTTTAAGTTCTGCTGACCCTCGTTCTTTAAATGACGCTATCCCGAGGAGGACACCTAAAGGCGAGCCGTAATGGCCTCATCTTTGGCAAGCTCCTCCGGTTTTTTTCCAGATTTTTTTTTTTTTTAAGTTCTGCTGACCGTCGTTCTTTAAATGACCCTATCCCGAGGAGGACACCTAAAGGCAAGCCGTAATGGCCTCATCTTTGGCATGCTCCTCCGGTTTTTTTCACAGTTTTTTTCCAGATTTTTTTTCCGTTTTTTTTTTTTTTTTTTTTTTTTTTTTTAACGTTCTGCTGACCCTCGTTCTTTAAATGACGCTATCCCGAGGAGGACACCTAAAGGCGAGCCGTAATGGCCTCATCTTTGGCAAGCTCCTCCGGTTTTTTTCCAGATTTTTTTTCGGTTTTTTTTTTTTTTTTTTTTTTTTTTTTTTTTTTTTAAGTTCTGCTGACCCTCGTTCTTTAAATGACGCTATTCCGAGGAGGACACCTAAAGGCGAGCCGTAATGGCCTCATCTTTGGCAAGCTCCTCCGGTTTTTTTCCAGATTTTTTTTTCGTGTTTTTTTTTTTTTTTTTTAAGTTCTGCTGACCCTCGTTCTTTAAATGACGCTATCCCGAGGAGGACACCTAAAGGCGAGCCGTAATGGCCTCATCTTTGGCAAGCTCCTCCGGTTTTTTTCCAGATTTTTTTTCCGTTTTTTTTTTTTTTTTTTTTTTTTTTAAGGTTCTGCTGACCCTCGTTCTTTAAATGACGCTATCCCGAGGAGGACACCTAAAGGCGAGCCGTAATGGCCTCATCTTTGGCAAGCTCCTTCGGTTTTTTTCCAGATTTTTTTTTTTTTTTAAGTTCTGCTGACCGTCGTTCTTTAAATGACCCTATCCCGAGGAGGACACCTAAAGGCAAGCCGTAATGGCCTCATCTTTGGCATGCTCCTCCGGTTTTTTTCACACTTTTTTTCCAGATTTTTTTTCCGTTTTTTTTTTTTTTTTTTTTTTTTTTTTTTTTTTAACGTTCTGCTGACCCTCGTTCTTTAAATGACGCTATCCCGAGGAGGACACCTAAAGGCGAGCCGTAATGGCCTCATCTTTGGCAAGCTCCTCCGGTTTTTTTCCAGATTTTTTTTCCGTTTTTTTTTTTTTTTTTTTTTTTTTTTTTTTTTTTTTAAGTTCTGCTGACCCTCGTTCTTTAAATGACGCTATTCCGAGGAGGACACCTAAAGGCGAGCCGTAATGGCCTCATCTTTGGCAAGCTCCTCCGGTTTTTTTCCAGATTTTTTTTCCGTTTTTTTTTTTTTTTTTTTTTTTTTAAGTTCTGCTGACCCTCGTTCTTTAAATGACGCTATCCCGAGGAGGACACCTAAAGGCGAGCCGTAATGGCCTCATCTTTGGCAAGCTCCTCCGGTTTTTTTCCAGATTTTTTTTTTTTTAAGTTCTGCTGACCGTCGTTCTTTAAATGACCCTATCCCGAGGAGGACACCTAAAGGCAAGCCGTAATGGCCTCATCTTTGGCATGCTCCTCCGGTTTTTTTCACAGTTTTTTTCCAGATTTTTTTTCCGTTTTTTTTTTTTTTTTTTTTTTTTTTTTTAACGTTCTGCTGACCCTCGTTCTTTAAATGACGCTATCCCGAGGAGGACACCTAAAGGCGAGCCGTAATGGCCTCATCTTTGGCAAGCTCCTCCGGTTTTTTTCCAGATTTTTTTTCGGTTTTTTTTTTTTTTTTTTTTTTTTTTTTTTTTTTTAAGTTCTGCTGACCCTCGTTCTTTAAATGACGCTATTCCGAGGAGGACACCTAAAGGCGAGCCGTAATGGCCTCATCTTTGGCAAGCTCCTCCGGTTTTTTTCCAGATTTTTTTTCGTGTTTTTTTTTTTTTTTTTTTAAGTTCTGCTGACCCTCGTTCTTTAAATGACGCTATCCCGAGGAGGACACCTAAAGGCGAGCCGTAATGGCCTCATCTTTGGCAAGCTCCTCCGGTTTTTTTCCAGATTTTTTTTCCGTTTTTTTTTTTTTTTTTTTTAAGTTCTGCTGACCCTCGTTCTTTAAATGACGCTATCCCGAGGAGGACACCTAAAGGCGAGCCGTAATGGCCTCATCTTTGGCAAGCTCCTCCGGTTTTTTTCCAGATTTTTTTTCCGTTTTTTTTTTTTTTTTTTAAGTTCTGCTGACCCTCGTTCTTTAAATGACGCTATCCCGAGGAGGACACCTAAAGGCGAGCCGTAATGGCCTCATCTTTGGCAAGCTCCTCCGGTTTTTTTCCAGATTTTTTTTCCGTGTTTTTTTTTTTTTTTTAAGTTCTGCTGACCCTCGTTCTTTAAATGACGCTATCCCGAGGAGGACACCTAAAGGCGAGCCGTAATGGCCTCATCTTTGGCAAGCTCCTCCGGTTTTTTTCCAGATTTTTTTCCTTGTTTTTTTTTTTTTTTTTTTAAGTTCTGCTGACCCTCGTTCTTTAAATGACGCTATCCCGAGGAGGACACCTAAAGGCGAGCCGTAATGGCCTCATCTTTGGCAAGCTCCTCCGGTTTTTTTCCAAATTTTTTTACCGTTTTTTTTTTTTTTTTTTTTTTTTTTTAAGTTCTGCTGACCCTCGTTCTTTAAATGACGCTATCCCGAGGAGGACACCTAAAGGCGAGCCGTAATGGCCTCATCTTTGGCAAGCTCCTCCGGTTTTTTTCCAGATTTTTTTTCCGTTTTTTTTTTTTTTTTTAAGTTCTGCGGACCCTCGTTCTTTAAATGACGCTATCCCGAGGAGGACACCTAAAGGCGAGCCGTAATGGCCTCATCTTTGGCAAGCTCCTCCGGTTTTTTTCCAGATTTTTTTTCCGTTTTTTTTTTTTTTTTAAGTTCTGCTGACCCTCGTTCTTTAAATGACGCTATCCCGAGGAGGACACCTAAAGGCGAGCCGTAATGGCCTCATCTTTGGCAAGCTCCTCCGGTTTTTTTCCAGATTTTTTTTCCGTGTTTTTTTTTTTTTTTTTTACGTTCTGCTGACCCTCGTTCTTTAAATGACGCTATCCCGAGGAGGACACCTAAAGGCGAGCCGTAATGGCCTCATCTTTGGCAAGCTCCTCCGGTTTTTTTCCAGATTTTTTTTCCGTGTTTTTTTTTTTTTTTTTAAGTTCTGCTGACCCTCGTTCTTTAAATGACGCTATCCCGAGGAGGACACCTAAAGGCGAGCCGTAATGGCCTCATCTTTGGCAAGCTCCTCCGGTTGTTTTCCAGATTTTTTTTCCGTTTTTTTTTTTTTTTTTTTTAAGTTCTGCTGACCGTCGTTCTTTCAATGACCCTATCCCGAGGAGGACACCTAAAGGCGAGCCGTAATGGCCTCATCTTTGGCAAGCTCCTCCGGTTTTTTTCACAGTTTTTTTCCAGATTTTTTTTCCGTTTTTTTTTTTATTATTATTATTATAAGTTCTGCTGACGCTCGTTCTTTAAATGACGCTATCCCGAGGAGGACACCTAAAGGCGAGCCGTAATGGCCTCATCTTTGGCAAGCTCCTCCGATTTTTTTCACAGCTTTTTTCCAGATTTTTTTTCCGTTTTTTTTTTTTTTTTTTAAAGTTCTGCTGACCCTCGTTCTTTAAATGACGCTATCCCGAGGAGGACACCTAAAGGCGAGCCGTAATGGCCTCATCTTTGGCAAGCTCCTCCGGTTTTTTTCACAGTTTTTTTCCAGATTTTTTTTCCGTTTTTTTTTTTTTAAAGTTCTGCTGACCCTCGTTCTTTAAATGACGCTATCCCGAGGAGGACACCTAAAGGCGAGCCGTAATGGCCTCATCTTTGGCAAGCTCCTCCGGTTTTTTTCCAGATTTTTTTTTCCGTTTTTTTTTTTTTTTTTTTTTTTTTTTTTATAAGTTCTGCTGACCCTCGTTCTTTAAATGACGCTATCCCGAGGAGGACACCTAAAGGCGAGCCGTAATGGCCTCATCTTTGGCAAGCTCCTCCGGTTTTTTTCCAGATTTTTTTTCCGTTTTTTTTTTTTTTTTTTTTTTTTTTTTAAGTTCTGCTGACCCTCGTTCTTTAAATGACGCTATCCCGAGGAGGACACCTAAAGGCGAGCCGTAATGGCCTCATCTTTGGCAAGCTCCTCCGGTTTTTTTCCAGATTTTTTTTTTTTTTTAAGTTCTGCTGACCGTCGTTCTTTAAATGACCCTATCCCGAGGAGGACACCTAAAGGCAAGCCGTAATCGCCTCATCTTTGGCATGCTCCTCCGGTTTTTTTCACACTTTTTTTCCAGATTTTTTTTCCGTTTTTTTTTTTTTTTTTTTTTTTTTTTTTTTTTTTAACGTTCTGCTGACCCTCGTTCTTTAAATGACGCTATCCCGAGGAGGACACCTAAAGGCGAGCCGTAATGGCCTCATCTTTGGCAAGCTCTTCCGGTTTTTTTCCAGATTTTTTTCCTTGTTTTTTTTTTTTTTTTTTTAAGTTCTGCTGACCCTCGTTCTTTAAATGACGCTATCCCGAGGAGGACACCTAAAGGCGAGCCGTAATGGCCTCATCTTTGGCAAGCTCCTCCGGTTTTTTTCCAAATTTTTTTTCCGTTTTTTTTTTTTTTTTTTTTTTTTTTAAGTTCTGCTGACCCTCGTTCTTTAAATGACGCTATCCCGAGGAGGACACCTAAAGGCGAGCCGTAATGGCCTCATCTTTGGCAAGCTCCTCCGGTTTTTTTCCAGATTTTTTTTCCGTTTTTTTTTTTTTTTTTAAGTTCTGCGGACCCTCGTTCTTTAAATGACGCTATCCCGAGGAGGACACCTAAAGGCGAGCCGTAATGGCCTCATCTTTGGCAAGCTCCTCCGGTTTTTTTCCAGATTTTTTTTCCGTTTTTTTTTTTTTTTTAAGTTCTGCTGACCCTCGTTCTTTAAATGACGCTATCCCGAGGAGGACACCTAAAGGCGAGCCGTAATGGCCTCATCTTTGGCAAGCTCCTCCGGTTTTTTTCCAGATTTTTTTTCCGTGTTTTTTTTTTTTTTTTTACGTTCTGCTGACCCTCGTTCTTTAAATGACGCTATCCCGAGGAGGACACCTAAAGGCGAGCCGTAATGGCCTCATCTTTGGCAAGCTCCTCCGGTTTTTTTCCAGATTTTTTTCCGTGTTTTTTTTTTTTTTTTTTAAGTTCTGCTGACCCTCGTTCTTTAAATGACGCTATCCCGAGGAGGACACCTAAAGGCGAGCCGTAATGGCCTCATCTTTGGCAAGCTCCTCCGGTTGTTTTCCAGATTTTTTTTCCGTTTTTTTTTTTTTTTTTTTTTAAGTTCTGCTGACCGTCGTTCTTTCAATGACCCTATCCCGAGGAGGACACCTAAAGGCGAGCCGTAATGGCCTCATCTTTGGCAAGCTCCTCCGGTTTTTTTCACAGTTTTTTTCCAGATTTTTTTTCCGTTTTTTTTTATTATTATTATTATAAGTTCTGCTGACGCTCGTTCTTTAAATGACGCTATCCCGAGGAGGACACCTAAAGGCGAGCCGTAATGGCCTCATCTTTGGCAAGCTCCTCCGATTTTTTTCACAGCTTTTTTCCAGATTTTTTTTCCGTTTTTTTTTTTTTTTTTTAAAGTTCTGCTGACCCTCGTTCTTTAAATGACGCTATCCCGAGGAGGACACCTAAAGGCGAGCCGTAATGGCCTCATCTTTGGCAAGCTCCTCCGGTTTTTTTCACAGTTTTTTTCCAGATTTTTTTTCCGTTTTTTTTTTTTAAAGTTCTGCTGACCCTCGTTCTTTAAATGACGCTATCCCGAGGAGGACACCTAAAGGCGAGCCGTAATGGCCTCATCTTTGGCAAGCTCCTCCGGTTTTTTTCCAGATTTTTTTTTCCGTTTTTTTTTTTTTTTTTTATTTTTTTTTATAAGTTCTGCTGACCCTCGTTCTTTAAATGACGCTATCCCGAGGAGGACACCTAAAGGCGAGCCGTAATGGCCTCATCTTTGGCAAGCTCCTCCGGTTTTTTTCCAGATTTTTTTTCCGTTTTTTTTTTTTTTTTTTTTTTTTTTTTTAAGTTCTGCTGACCCTCGTTCTTTAAATGACGCTATCCCGAGGAGGACACCTAAAGGCGAGCCGTAATGGCCTCATCTTTGGCAAGCTCCTCCGGTTTTTTTCCAGATTTTTTTTTTTTTTTTAAGTTCTGCTGACCGTCGTTCTTTAAATGACCCTATCCCGAGGAGGACACCTAAAGGCAAGCCGTAATCGCCTCATCTTTGGCATGCTCCTCCGGTTTTTTTCACACTTTTTTTCCAGATTTTTTTTCCGTTTTTTTTTTTTTTTTTTTTTTTTTTTTTTTTTTTTAACGTTCTGCTGACCCTCGTTCTTTAAATGACGCTATCCCGAGGAGGACACCTAAAGGCGAGCCGTAATGGCCTCATCTTTGGCAAGCTCCTCCGGTTTTTTTCCAGATTTTTTTTCCGTTTTTTTTTTTTTTTTTTTTTTTTTTTTTTTTTTTTAAGTTCTGCTGACCCTCGTTCTTTAAATGACGCTATTCCGAGGAGGACACCTAAAGGCGAGCCGTAATGGCCTCATCTTTGGCAAGCTCCTCCGGTTTTTTTCCAGATTTTTTTTCCGTGTTTTTTTTTTTTTTTTTTTAAGTTCTGCTGACCCTCGTCCTTTAAATGACGCTATCCCGAGGAGGACACCTAAAGGCGAGCCGTAATGGCCTCATCTTTGGCAAGCTCCTCCGGTTTTTTTCCAGATTTTTTTTCCGTGTTTTTTTTTTTTTTTTTAAGTTCTGCTGACCCTCGTTCTTTAAATGACGCTATCCCGAGTAGGACACCTAAAGGCGAGCCGTAATGGCCTCATCTTTGGCAAGCTCCTCCGGTTTTTTTCCAGATTTTTTTCCGTGTTTTTTTTTTTTTTTTTAAGTTCTGCTGACCCTCGTTCTTTAAATGACGCTATCCCGAGGAGGACACCTAAAGGCGAGCCGTAATGGCCTCATCTTTGGCAAGCTCCTCCGGTTTTTTTCCAAATTTTTTTCTGTTTTTTTTTTTTTTTTTTTTTTTAAGTTCTGCTGACCCTCGTTCTTTAAATGACGCTATCCCGAGGAGGGCACCTAAAGGCGAGCCGTAATGGCCTCATCTTTGGCAAGCTCCTCCGGTTTTTTTCCAGATTTTTTTTCCGTTTTTTTTTTTTTTTTTTTTTTTAAGTTCTGCTGACCCTCGTTCTTTAAATGACGCTATCCCGAGGAGGACACCTAAAGGCGAGCCGTAATGGCCTCATCTTTGGCAAGCTCCTCCGGTTTTTTTCCAGATTTTTTTTCCGTGTTTTTTTTTTTTTTTTTTAAGTTCTGCTGACCGTCGTTCTTTCAATGACCCTATCCCGAGGAGGACACCTAAAGGCGAGCCGTAATGGCCTCATCTTTGGCAAGCTCCTCCGGTTTTTTTCACAGTTTTTTTCCAGATTTTTTTTCCGTTTTTTTTTTTATTATTATTATTATAAGTTCTGCTGACCCTCGTTCTTTAAATGACGCTATCCCGAGGAGGACACCTAAAGGCGAGCCGTAATGGCCTCATCTTTGGCAAGCTCCTCCGATTTTTTTCACAGTTTTTTTCCAGATTTTTTTTCCGTTTTTTTTTTTTTTTTAAAGTTCTGCTGACCCTCGTTCTTTAAATGACGCTATCCCGAGGAGGACACCTAAAGGCGAGCCGTAATGGCCTCATCTTTGGCAAGCTCCTCCGGTTTTTTTCACAGTTTTTTTCCATATTTTTTTTCCGTTTTTTTTTTTTAAAGTTCTGCTGACCCTCGTTCTTTAAATGACGCTATCCCGAGGAGGACACCTAAAGGCGAGCCGTAATGGCCTCTTCTTTGGCAAGCTCCTCCGGTTTTTTTCCAGATTTTTTTTTCCGTTTTTTTTTTTTTTTTTTTTATTTTTTTTTATAAGTTCTGCTGACCCTCGTTCTTTAAATGACGCTATCCCGAGGAGGACACCTAAAGGCGAGCCGTAATGGCCTCATCTTTGGCAAGCTCCTCCGGTTTTTTTCCAGATTTTTTTTCCGTTTTTTTTTTTTTTTTTTTTTTTTTTTTAAGTTCTGCTGACCCTCGTTCTTTAAATGACGCTATCCCGAGGAGGACACCTAAAGGCGAGCCGTAATGGCCTCATCTTTGGCAAGCTCCTCCGGTTTTTTTCCAGATTTTTTTTTTTTTTAAGTTCTGCTGACCGTCGTTCTTTAAATGACCCTATCCCGAGGAGGACACCTAAAGGCAAGCCGTAATGGCCTCATCTTTGGCATGCTCCTCCGGTTTTTTTCACACTTTTTTTCCAGATTTTTTTTCCGTTTTTTTTTTTTTTTTTTTTTTTTTTTTTTTTTTTAACGTTCTGCTGACCCTCGTTCTTTAAATGACGCTATCCCGAGGAGGACACCTAAAGGCGAGCCGTAATGGCCTCATCTTTGGCAAGCTCCTCCGGTTTTTTTCCAGATTTTTTTTCCGTGTTTTTTTTTTTTTTTTTTTAAGTTCTGCTGACCCTCGTTCTTTAAATGACGCTATCCCGAGGAGGACACCTAAAGGCGAGCCGTAATGGCCTCATCTTTGGCAAGCTCCTCCGGTTTTTTTCCAGATTTTTTTTCCGTGTTTTTTTTTTTTTTTTTTTAAGTTCTGCTGACCCTCGTCCTTTAAATGACGCTATCCCGAGGAGGACACCTAAAGGCGAGCCGTAATGGCCTCATCTTTGGCAAGCTCCTCCGGTTTTTTTCCAGATTTTTTTTCCGTGTTTTTTTTTTTTTTTTAAGTTCTGCTGACCCTCGTTCTTTAAATGACGCTATCCCGAGTAGGACACCTAAAGGCGAGCCGTAATGGCCTCATCTTTGGCAAGCTCCTCCGGTTTTTTTCCAGATTTTTTTCCGTGTTTTTTTTTTTTTTTTTTTAAGTTCTGCTGACCCTCGTTCTTTAAATGACGCTATCCCGAGGAGGACACCTAAAGGCGAGCCGTAATGGCCTCATCTTTGGCAAGCTCCTCCGGTTTTTTTCCAAATTTTTTTTCCGTTTTTTTTTTTTTTTTTTTTTTAAGTTCTGCTGACCCTCGTTCTTTAAATGACGCTATCCCGAGGAGGGCACCTAAAGGCGAGCCGTAATGGCCTCATCTTTGGCAAGCTCCTCCGGTTTTTTTCCAGATTTTTTTTCCGTTTTTTTTTTTTTTTTTTTTTTTAAGTTCTGCTGACCCTCGTTCTTTAAATGACGCTATCCCGAGGAGGACACCTAAAGGCGAGCCGTAATGGCCTCATCTTTGGCAAGCTCCTCCGGTTTTTTTCCAGATTTTTTTTCCGTGTTTTTTTTTTTTTTTTTTAAGTTCTGCTGACCCTCGTTCTTTAAATGACGCTATCCCGAGGAGGACACCTAAAGGCGAGCCGTAATGGCCTCATCTTTGGCAAGCTCCTCCGGTTGTTTTCCAGATTTTTTTTCCGTTTTTTTTTTTTTTTTTTTTTTTTTTTTTTTTTTTTTTTTTTAAGTTCTGCTGACCGTCGTTCTTTCAATGACCCTATCCCGAGGAGGACACCTAAAGGCGAGCCGTAATGGCCTCATCTTTGGCAAGCTCCTCCGGTTTTTTTCACAGTTTTTTTCCAGATTTTTTTTTCGTTTTTTTTTTATTATTATTATTATAAGTTCTGCTGACCCTCGTTCTTTAAATGACGCTATCCCGAGGAGGACACCTAAAGGCGAGCCGTAATGGCCTCATCTTTGGCAAGCTCCTCCGATTTTTTTCACAGTTTTTTTCCAGATTTTTTTTCCGTTTTTTTTTTTTTTTTTAAAGTTCTGCTGACCCTCGTTCTTTAAATGACGCTATCCCGAGGAGGACACCTAAAGGCGAGCCGTAATGGCCTCATCTTTGGCAAGCTCCTCCGGTTTTTTTCACAGTTTTTTTCCATATTTTTTTTCCGTTTTTTTTTTTTTAAAGTTCTGCTGACCCTCGTTCTTTAAATGACGCTATCCCGAGGAGGACACCTAAAGGCGAGCCGTAATGGCCTCATCTTTGGCAAGCTCCTCCGGTTTTTTTCCAGATTTTTTTTTCCGTTTTTTTTTTTTTTTTTTATTTTTTTTTATAAGTTCTGCTGACCCTCGTTCTTTAAATTAGGCTATCCCGAGGAGGACACCTAAAGGCGAGCCGTAATGGCCTCATCTTTGGCAAGCTCCTCCGGTTTTTTTCCAGATTTTTTTTCCGTTTTTTTTTTTTTTTTTTTTTTTTTTTAAGTTCTGCTGACCCTCGTTCTTTAAATGACGCTATCCCGAGGAGGACACCTAAAGGCGAGCCGTAATGGCCTCATCTTTGGCAAGCTCCTCCGGTTTTTTTCCAAATTTTTTTTCCGTTTTTTTTTTTTTTTTTAAGTTCTGCGGACCCTCGTTCTTTAAATGACGCTATCCCGAGGAGGACACCTAAAGGCGAGCCGTAATGGCCTCATCTTTGGCAAGCTCCTCCGGTTTTTTTCCAGATTTTTTTTCCGTTTTTTTTTTTTTTTTTTTAAGTTCTGCTGACCCTCGTTCTTTAAATGACGCTATCCCGAGGAGGACACCTAAAGGCGAGCCGTAATGGCCTCATCTTTGGCAAGCTCCTCCGGTTTTTTTCCAGATTTTTTTTCCGTGTTTTTTTTTTTTTTTTTTAAGTTCTGCTGACCCTCGTTCTTTAAATGACGCTATCCCGAGGAGGACACCTAAAGGCGAGCCGTAATGGCCTCATCTTTGGCAAGCTCCTCCGGTTTTTTTCCAGATTTTTTTTCCGTTTTTTTTTTTTTTTTTTTTTTTTTTTTTAAGTTCTGCGGACCCTCGTTCTTTAAATGACGCTATCCCGAGGAGGACACCTAAAGGCGAGCCGTAATGGCCTCATCTTTGGCAAGCTCCTCCGGTTTTTTTCCAGATTTTTTTTCCGTTTTTTTTTTTTTTTTTAAGTTCTGCTGACCGTCGTTCTTTAAATGACGCTATCCCGAGGAGGACACCTAAAGGCGAGCCGTAATGGCCTCATCTTTGGCAAGCTCCTCCGGTTTTTTTCACAGTTTTTTTCCAGATTTTTTTTCCGTTTTTTTTTATTATTATTATTATAAGTTCTGATGACCCTCGTTCTTTAAATGACGCTATCCCGAGGAGGACACCTAAAGGCGAGCCGTAATGGCCTCATCTTTGGCAAGCTCCTCCGATTTTTTTCACAGTTTTTTTCCAGATTTTTTTTCCGTTTTTTTTTTTTTTTTTAAAGTTCTGCTGACCCTCGTTCTTTAAATGACGCTATCCCGAGGAGGACACCTAAAGGCGAGCCGTAATGGCCTCATCTTTGGCAAGCTCCTCCGGTTTTTTTCACAGTTTTTTTCCAGATTTTTTTTCCGTTTTTTTTTTTTTAAAGTTCTGCTGACCCTCGTTCTTTAAATGACGCTATCCCGAGGAGGACACCTAAAGGCGAGCCGTAATGGCCTCATCTTTGGCAAGCTCCTCCGGTTTTTTTCCAGATTTTTTTTTCCGTTTTTTTTTTTTTTTTTTTTTTTTTTTTTTTTATAAGTTCTGCTGACCCTCGTTCTTTAAATGACGCTATCCCGAGGAGGACACCTAAAGGCGAGCCGTAATGGCCTCATCTTTGGCAAGCTCCTCCGGTTTTTTTCCAGATTTTTTTTCCGTTTTTTTTTTTTTTTTTTTTTTTTTTTTTAAGTTCTGCTGACCCTCGTTCTTTAAATGACGCTATTCCGAGGAGGACACCTAAAGGCGAGCCGTAATGGCCTCATCTTTGGCAAGCTCCTCCGGTTTTTTTCCAGATATTTTTTCCGTGTTTTTTTTTTTTTTTTTTAAGTTCTGCTGACCCTCGTCCTTTAAATGACGCTATCCCGAGGAGGACACCTAAAGGCGAGCCGTAATGGCCTCATCTTTGGCAAGCTCCTCCGGTTTTTTTCCAGATTTTTTTTCCGTTTTTTTTTTTTTTTTTTTTTTTTAAGTTCTGCTGACCCTCGTTCTTTAAATGACGCTATCCCGAGGAGGACACCTAAAGGCGAGCCGTAATGGCCTCATCTTTGGCAAGCTCCTCCGGTTTTTTTCCAGATTTTTTTTCCGTTTTTTTTTTTTTTTAAGTTCTGCTGACCCTCGTTCTTTAAATGACGCTATCCCGAGGAGGACACCTAAAGGCGAGCCGTAATGGCCTCATCTTTGGCAAGCTCCTCCGGTTTTTTTCCAGATTTTTTTTCCGTGTTTTTTTTTTTTTTTTTAAGTTCTGCTGACCCTCGTTCTTTAAATGACGCTATCCCGAGGAGGACACCTAAAGGCGAGCCGTAATGGCCTCATCTTTGGCAAGCTCCTCCGGTTTTTTTCCAGATTTTTTTTCCGTTTTTTTTTTTTTTTAAGTTCTGCTGACCGTCGTTCTTTAAATGACGCTATCCCGAGGAGGACACCTAAAGGCGAGCCGTAATGGCCTCATCTTTGGCAAGCTCCTCCGGTTTTTTTCACAGTTTTTTTCCAGATTTTTTTTCCGTTTTTTTTTTATTATTATTATTATAAGTTCTGATGACCCTCGTTCTTTAAATGACGCTATCCCGAGGAGGACACCTAAAGGCGAGCCGTAATTGCCTCATCTTTGGCAAGCTCCTCCAATTTTTTTCACAGTTTTTTTCCAGATTTTTTTTCCGTTTTTTTTTTTTTTTTTAAAGTTCTGCTGACCCTCGTTCTTTAAATGACGCTATCCCGAGGAGGACACCTAAAGGCGAGCCGTAATGGCCTCATCTTTGGCAAGCTCCTCCGGTTTTTTTCCAGATTTTTTTTCCGTTTTTTTTTTTTTTTTTTTTTTAAGTTCTGCTGACCCTCGTTCTTTAAATGACGCTATCCCGAGGAGGACACCTAAAGGCGAGCCGTAATGGCCTCATCTTTGGCAAGCTCCTCCGGTTTTTTTCCAGATTTTTTTTCCGTTTTTTTTTTTTTTTAAGTTCTGCTGACCCTCGTTCTTTAAATGACGCTATCCCGAGGAGGACACCTAAAGGCGAGCCGTAATGGCCTCATCTTTGGCAAGCTCCTCCGGTTTTTTTCCAGATTTTTTTTCCGTGTTTTTTTTTTTTTTTTTAAGTTCTGCTGACCCTCGTTCTTTAAATGACGCTATCCCGAGGAGGACACCTAAAGGCGAGCCGTAATGGCCTCATCTTTGGCAAGCTCCTCCGGTTTTTTTCCAGATTTTTTTTCCGTTTTTTTTTTTTTTTTTTTTTTTTTTTTTTTTTTTTAAGTTCTGCTGACCCTCGTTCTTTAAATGACGCTATCCCGAGGAGGACACCTAAAGGCGAGCCGTAATGGCCTCATCTTTGGCAAGCTCCTCCGGTTTTTTTCCAGATTTTTTTTCCGTGTTTTTTTTTTTTTTTTTTAAGTTCTGCTGACCCTCGTTCTTTAAATGACGCTATCCCGAGGAGGACACCTAAAGGCGAGCCGTAATGGCCTCATCTTTGGCAAGCTCCTCCGGTTTTTTTCCAGATTTTTTTTCCGTTTTTTTTTTTTTTTTTTTTTTTTTTTAAGTTCTGCGGACCCTCGTTCTTTAAATGACGCTATCCCGAGGAGGACACCTAAAGGCGAGCCGTAATGGCCTCATCTTTGGCAAGCTCCTCCGGTTTTTTTCCAGATTTTTTTTCCGTTTTTTTTTTTTTTTTTAAGTTCTGCTGACCGTCGTTCTTTAAATGACGCTATCCCGAGGAGGACACCTAAAGGCGAGCCGTAATGGCCTCATCTTTGGCAAGCTCCTCCGGTTTTTTTCACAGTTTTTTTTCCAGATTTTTTTTCCGTTTTTTTTTTATTATTATTATTATAAGTTCTGATGACCCTCGTTCTTTAAATGACGCTATCCCGAGGAGGACACCTAAAGGCGAGCCGTAATGGCCTCATCTTTGGCAAGCTCCTCCGATTTTTTTCACAGTTTTTTTCCAGATTTTTTTTCCGTTTTTTTTTTTTTTTTAAAGTTCTGCTGACCCTCGTTCTTTAAATGACGCTATCCCGAGGAGGACACCTAAAGGCGAGCCGTAATGGCCTCATCTTTGGCAAGCTCCTCCGGTTTTTTTCACAGTTTTTTTCCAGATTTTTTTTCCGTTTTTTTTTTTTTAAAGTTCTGCTGACCCTCGTTCTTTAAATGACGCTATCCCGAGGAGGACACCTAAAGGCGAGCCGTAATGGCCTCATCTTTGGCAAGCTCCTCCGGTTTTTTTCCAGATTTTTTTTTCCGTTTTTTTTTTTTTTTTTTTTTTTTTTTTTTATAAGTTCTGCTGACCCTCGTTCTTTAAATGACGCTATCCCGAGGAGGACACCTAAAGGCGAGCCGTAATGGCCTCATCTTTGGCAAGCTCCTCCGGTTTTTTTCCAGATTTTTTTTCCGTTTTTTTTTTTTTTTTTTTTTTTTTAAGTTCTGCTGACCCTCGTTCTTTAAATGACGCTATCCCGAGGAGGACACCTAAAGGCGAGCCGTAATGGCCTCATCTTTGGCAAGCTCCTCCGGTTTTTTTCCAGATTTTTTTTTTTTTTTAAGTTCTGCTGACCGTCGTTCTTTAAATGACCCTATCCCGAGGAGGACACCTAAAGGCAAGCCGTAATGGCCTCATCTTTGGCATGCTCCTCCGGTTTTTTTCACACTTTTTTTCCAGATTTTTTTTCCGTTTTTTTTTTTTTTTTTTTTTTTTTTTTTTTTTTTTAACGTTCTGCTGACCCTCGTTCTTTAAATGACGCTATCCCGAGGAGGACACCTAAAGGCGAGCCGTAATGGCCTCATCTTTGGCAAGCTCCTCCGGTTTTTTTCCAGATTTTTTTTCCGTTTTTTTTTTTTTTTTTTTTTTTTTTTTTTTTTTTAAGTTCTGCTGACCCTCGTTCTTTAAATGACGCTATTCCGAGGAGGACACCTAAAGGCGAGCCGTAATGGCCTCATCTTTGGCAAGCTCCTCCAGTTTTTTTCCAGATATTTTTTCCGTGTTTTTTTTTTTTTTTTTAAGTTCTGCTGACCCTCGTCCTTTAAATGACGCTATCCCGAGGAGGACACCTAAAGGCGAGCCGTAATGGCCTCATCTTTGGCAAGCTCCTCCGGTTTTTTTCCAGATTTTTTTTCCGTTTTTTTTTTTTTTTTTTTTTTTTTTTTTTTTTTTAAGTTCTGCTGACCCTCGTTCTTTAAATGACGCTATCCCGAGGAGGACACCTAAAGGCGAGCCGTAATGGCCTCATCTTTGGCAAGCTCCTCCGGTTTTTTTCCAGATTTTTTTTCCGTTTTTTTTTTTTTTTTTTTTTTTTTTTAAGTTCTGCGGACCCTCGTTCTTTAAATGACGCTATCCCGAGGAGGACACCTAAAGGCGAGCCGTAATGGCCTCATCTTTGGCAAGCTCCTCCGGTTTTTTTCCAGATTTTTTTTCCGTTTTTTTTTTTTTTTTTAAGTTCTGCTGACCGTCGTTCTTTAAATGACGCTATCCCGAGGAGGACACCTAAAGGCGAGCCGTAATGGCCTCATCTTTGGCAAGCTCCTCCGGTTTTTTTCACAGTTTTTTTTCCAGATTTTTTTTCCGTTTTTTTTTTATTATTATTATTATAAGTTCTGATGACCCTCGTTCTTTAAATGACGCTATCCCGAGGAGGACACCTAAAGGCGAGCCGTAATGGCCTCATCTTTGGCAAGCTCCTCCGATTTTTTTCACAGTTTTTTTCCAGATTTTTTTTCCGTTTTTTTTTTTTTTTTAAAGTTCTGCTGACCCTCGTTCTTTAAATGACGCTATCCCGAGGAGGACACCTAAAGGCGAGCCGTAATGGCCTCATCTTTGGCAAGCTCCTCCGGTTTTTTTCACAGTTTTTTTCCAGATTTTTTTTCCGTTTTTTTTTTTTTAAAGTTCTGCTGACCCTCGTTCTTTAAATGACGCTATCCCGAGGAGGACACCTAAAGGCGAGCCGTAATGGCCTCATCTTTGGCAAGCTCCTTCGGTTTTTTTCCAGATTTTTTTTTCCGTTTTTTTTTTTTTTTTTTTTTTTTTTTTTTTTTTATAAGTTCTGCTGACCCTCGTTCTTTAAATGACGCTATCCCGAGGAGGACACCTAAAGGCGAGCCGTAATGGCCTCATCTTTGGCAAGCTCCTCCGGTTTTTTTCCAGATTTTTTTTCCGTTTTTTTTTTTTTTTTTTTTTTTTTAAGTTCTGCTGACCCTCGTTCTTTAAATGACGCTATCCCGAGGAGGACACCTAAAGGCGAGCCGTAATGGCCTCATCTTTGGCAAGCTCCTCCGGTTTTTTTCCAGATTTTTTTTTTTTTTTAAGTTCTGCTGACCGTCGTTCTTTAAATGACCCTATCCCGAGGAGGACACCTAAAGGCAAGCCGTAATGGCCTCATCTTTGGCATGCTCCTCCGGTTTTTTTCACACTTTTTTTCCAGATTTTTTTTCCGTTTTTTTTTTTTTTTTTTTTTTTTTTTTTTTTTTAACGTTCTGCTGACCCTCGTTCTTTAAATGACGCTATCCCGAGGAGGACACCTAAAGGCGAGCCGTAATGGCCTCATCTTTGGCAAGCTCCTCCGGTTTTTTTCCAGATTTTTTTTCCGTTTTTTTTTTTTTTTTTTTTTTTTTTTTTTTTTTTAAGTTCTGCTGACCCTCGTTCTTTAAATGACGCTATTCCGAGGAGGACACCTAAAGGCGAGCCGTAATGGCCTCATCTTTGGCAAGCTCCTCCAGTTTTTTTCCAGATATTTTTTCCGTGTTTTTTTTTTTTTTTTTAAGTTCTGCTGACCCTCGTCCTTTAAATGACGCTATCCCGAGGAGGACACCTAAAGGCGAGCCGTAATGGCCTCATCTTTGGCAAGCTCCTCCGGTTTTTTTCCAGATTTTTTTTCCGTTTTTTTTTTTTTTTTTTTTTTTAAGTTCTGCTGACCCTCGTTCTTTAAATGACGCTATCCCGAGGAGGACACCTAAAGGCGAGCCGTAATGGCCTCATCTTTGGCAAGCTCCTCCGGTTTTTTTCCAGATTTTTTTTCCGCTTTTTTTTTTTTTTAAGTTCTGCTGACCCTCGTTCTTTAAATGACGCTATCCCGAGGAGGACACCTAAAGGCGAGCCGTAATGGCCTCATCTTTGGCAAGCTCCTCCGGTTTTTTTCCAGATTTTTTTTCCGTGTTTTTTTTTTTTTTTTTTTTAAGTTCTGCTGACCCTCGTTCTTTAAATGACGCTATCCCGAGGAGGACACCTAAAGGCGAGCCGTAATGGCCTCATCTTTGGCAAGCTCCTCCGGTTTTTTTCCAGATTTTTTTTCCGTTTTTTTTTTTTTTTTTTTTTTTTTTTTTTTTTTTTTTTTAAGTTCTGCTGACCCTCGTTCTTTAAATGACGCTATCCCGAGGAGGACACCTAAAGGCGAGCCGTAATGGCCTCATCTTTGGCAAGCTCCTCCGGTTTTTTTCCAGATTTTTTTTCCGTTTTTTTTTTTTTTTTTTTTAAGTTCTGCTGACCCTCGTTCTTTAAATGACGCTATCCCGAGGAGGACACCTAAAGGCGAGCCGTAATGGCCTCATCTTTGGCAAGCTCCTCCGGTTTTTTTCCAGATTTTTTTTCCGTGTTTTTTTTTTTTTTTTTTAAGTTCTGCTGACCCTCGTTCTTTAAATGACGCTATCCCGAGGAGGACACCTAAAGGCGAGCCGTAATGGCCTCATCTTTGGCAAGCTCCTCCGGTTTTTTTCCAGATTTTTTTTCCGTTTTTTTTTTTTTTTAAGTTCTGCGGACCCTCGTTCTTTAAATGACGCTATCCCGAGGAGGACACCTAAAGGCGAGCCGTAATGGCCTCATCTTTGGCAAGCTCCTCCGGTTTTTTTCCAGATTTTTTTTCCGTTTTTTTTTTTTTTTTAAGTTCTGCTGACCCTCGTTCTTTAAATGACGCTATCCCGAGGAGGACACCTAAAGGCGAGCCGTAATGGCCTCATCTTTGGCAAGCTCCTCCGGTTTTTTTCCAGATTTTTTTTCCGTGTTTTTTTTTTTTTTTTTAAGTTCTGCTGACCCTCGTTCTTTAAATGACGCTATCCCGAGGAGGACACCTAAAGGCGAGCCGTAATGGCCTCATCTTTGGCAAGCTCCTCCGGTTTTTTTCCAGATTTTTTTTCCGTTTTTTTTTTTTTTTTTTTTTTTTTTAAGTTCTGCGGACCCTCGTTCTTTAAATGACGCTATCCCGAGGAGGACACCTAAAGGCGAGCCGTAATGGCCTCATCTTTGGCAAGCTCCTCCGGTTTTTTTCCAGATTTTTTTTCCGTTTTTTTTTTTTTTTTAAGTTCTGCTGACCCTCGTTCTTTAAATGACGCTATCCCGAGGAGGACACCTAAAGGCGAGCCGTAATGGCCTCATCTTTGGCAAGCTCCTCCGGTTTTTTTCCAGATTTTTTTTCCGTGTTTTTTTTTTTTTTTTTTAAGTTCTGCTGACCCTCGTTCTTTAAATGACGCTATCCCGAGGAGGACACCTAAAGGCGAGCCGTAATGGCCTCATCTTTGGCAAGCTCCTCCGGTTTTTTTCCAGATTTTTTTTCCGTTTTTTTTTTTTTTTTTTTTTTTTTTTTTTTTTAAGTTCTGCTGACCCTCGTTCTTTAAATGACGCTATCCCGAGGAGGACACCTAAAGGCGAGCCGTAATGGCCTCATCTTTGGCAAGCTCCTCCGGTTTTTTTCCAGATTTTTTTTCCGTTTTTTTTTTTTTTTTTTTTTTTTTAAGTTCTGCTGACCCTCGTTCTTTAAATGACGCTATCCCGAGGAGGACACCTAAAGGCGAGCCGTAATGGCCTCATCTTTGGCAAGCTCCTCCGGTTTTTTTCCAGATTTTTTTTCCGTGTTTTTTTTTTTTTTTTTTTTAAGTTCTGCTGACCCTCGTTCTTTAAATGACGCTATCCCGAGGAGGACACCTAAAGGCGAGCCGTAATGGCCTCATCTTTGGCAAGCTCCTCCGGTTTTTTTCCAGATTTTTTTTCCGTTTTTTTTTTTTTTTTTTTTTTTTTTTTTTTAAGTTCTGCTGACCCTCGTTCTTTAAATGACGCTATCCCGAGGAGGACACCTAAAGGCGAGCCGTAATGGCCTCATCTTTTGCAAGCTCCTCCGGTTTTTTTCCAGATTTTTTTTCTGTTTTTTTTTTTTTTTTTAAGATCTGCTGACCCTCGTTCTTTAAATGACGCTATCCCGAGGAGGACACCTAAAGGCGAGCCGTAATGGCCTCATCTTTGGCAAGCTCCTCCGGTTTTTTTCCAGATTTTTTTTCCGTGTTTTTTTTTTTTTTTTAAGTTCTGCTGACCCTCGTTCTTTAAATGACGCTATCCCGAGGAGGACACCTAAAGGCGAGCCGTAATGGCCTCATCTTTGGCAAGCTCCTCCGGTTTTTTTCCAGATTTTTTTTCCGTTTATTTTTTTTTTTTTTAAGTTCTGCTGACCCTCGTTCTTTAAATGACGCTATCCCGAGGAGGACACCAAAAGGCGAGCCGTAATGGCCTCATCTTTGGCAAGCTCCTCCGGTTTTTTTCCAGATTTTTTTTCCGTTTTTTTTTTTTTTAAAGTTCTGCTGACCCTCGTTCTTTAAATGACGCTATCCCGAGGAGGACACCTAAAGGCGAGCCGTAATGGCCTCATCTTTGGCAAGCTCTTCCGGTTTTTTTCACAGTTTTCTTCCAGATTTTTTTTCCGTTTTTTTTTTTTTTTTTTTTTTTTTTTTTTTTTTTTACGTTCTGCTGACCCTCGTTCTTTAAATGACGCTATCCCGAGGAGGACACCTAAAGGCGAGCCGTAATGGCCTCATCTTTGGCAAGCTCCTCCGGTTTTTTTCCAGATTTTTTTTTTTTTTTAAGTTCTGCTGACCCTCGTTCTTTAAATGACCCAATCCCGAGGAGGACACCTAAAGGCGAGCCGTAATGGCCTCATCTTTGGCAAGCTCCTCCGGTTTTTTTCACAGTTTTTTTCCAGATTTTTTTTCCGTTTTTTTTTTTTTTTTTTTTTTTTTTTTTTAACGTTCTGCTGACCCTCGTTCTTTAAATGACCCAATCCCGAGGAGGACACCTAAAGGCGAGCCGTAATGGCCTCATCTTTGGCAAGCTCCTCCGGTTTTTTTCACAGTTTTTTTCCAGATTTTTTTTCCTTTTTTTTTTTTTTTTTTTTTTTTTTTTTTAACGTTCTGCTGACCCTCGTTCTTTAAATGACGCTATCCCGAGGAGGACACCTAAAGGCGAGCCGTAATGGCCTCATCTTTGGCAAGCTCCTCCGATTTTTTTCACAGTTTTTTTCCAGATTTTTTTTCCGTTTTTTTTTTTTTTTTTTTTAAAGTTCTGCTGACCCTCGTTCTTTAAATGACGCTATCCCGAGGAGGACACCTAAAGGCGAGCCGTAATGGCCTCATCTTTGGCAAGCTCCTCCGGTTTTTTTCACAGTTTTTTTCCAGATTTTTTTTCCGTTTTTTTTTTTTTTTTTTTTTTTTTTTTTTTTTTTTATACGTTCTGCTGACCCTCGTTCTTTAAATGACGCTATCCCGAGGAGGACACCTAAAGGCGAGCCGTAATGGCCTCATCTTTGGCAAGCTCCTCTGGTTTTTTTCACAGTTTTTTTCCAGATTTTTTTTCCGTTTTTTTTTTTTCTGCTGACCCTCGTTCTTTAAATGACGCTATCCCGAGGAGGACACCTAAAGGCGAGCCGTAATGGCCTCATCTTTGGCAAGCTCCTCCGGTTTTTTTCACTGGTTTTTTTTCCGTTTTTTTTTTTTTTTTTTGACGTTCTGCTGACCCTCGTTCTTTAAATGACGCTATCCCAAGGAGGACACCTAAAGGCGAGACGTAATGGCCTCATCTTTGGCAAGCTCCTCCGGTTTTTTTCCAGATTTTTTTTCCTTTTTTTTTTTTTTTTTTTTTTTAAGTTCTGCTGACCCTCGTTCTTTAAATGACGCTATCCCAAGGAGGACACCTAAAGGCGAGCCGTAATGGCCTCATCTTTGGCAAGCTCCTCCGATTTTTTTCCAGATTTTGTTTCCGTTTTTTTTTTTTTAAAGTTCTGCTGACCCTCGTTCTTTAAATGACGCTATCCCGAGGAGGACACCTAAAGGCGAGCCGTAATGGCCTCATCTTTGGCAAGCTCCTCCGGTTTTTTTCCAGATTTTTTTTTTTTTAAGTTCTGCTGACCGTCGTTCTTTAAATGACCCTATCCCGAGGAGGACACCTAAAGGCGAGCCGTAATGGCCTCATCTTTGGCAAGCTCCTCCGGTTTTTTTCACAGATTTTTTCCAGATTTTTTTCCGTTTTTTTTTTTTTTTTTTTTTAAAGTTCTGCTGACCCTCGTTCTTTAAATGACGCTATCCCGAGGAGGACACCAAAAGGCGAGCCGTAATGGCCTCATCTTTGGCAAGCTCCTCCGGTTTTTTTCCAGATTTTTTTTTTTTTAAGTTCTGCTGACCGTCGTTCTTTAAATGACCCTATCCCGAGGAGGACACCTAAAGGCGAGCCGTAATGGCCTCATCTTTGGCAAGCTCCTCCGGTTTTTTTCACAGATTTTTTCCAGATTTTTTTCCGTTTTTTTTTTTTTTTTTTTTTTTAAGTTCTGCTGACCCTCGTTCTTTAAATGACGCTATCCCGAGGAGGACACCTAAAGGCGAGCCGTAATGGCCTCATCTTTGGCAAGCTCCTCCGGTTTTTTTCCAGATTTTTTTTTTTTTTTAAGTTCTGCTGACCCTCGTTCTTTAAATGACCCAATCCCGAGGAGGACACCTAAAGGCGAGCCGTAATGGCCTCATCTTTGGCAAGCTCCTCCGGTTTTTTTCACAGTTTTTTTCCAGATTTTTTTTCCGTTTTTTTTTTTTTTTTTTTTTTTTTTTTTTTTTTTTTTAACGTTCTGCTGACCCTCGTTCTTTAAATGACGCTATCCCGAGGAGGACACCTAAAGGCGAGCCGTAATGGCCTCATCTTTGGCAAGCTCCTCCGATTTTTTTCACAGTTTTTTTCCAGATTTTTTTTCCGTTTTTTTTTTTTTTTTTTTAAAGTTCTGCTGACCCTCGTTCTTTAAATGACGCTATCCCGAGGAGGACACCTAAAGGCGAGCCGTAATGGCCTCATCTTTGGCAAGCTCCTCCGGTTTTTTTCACAGTTTTTTTCCAGATTTTTTTTCCGTTTTTTTTTTTTTTTTTTTTTTTTTTTTTTTTTATACGTTCTGCTGACCCTCGTTCTTTAAATGACGCTATCCCGAGGAGGACACCTAAAGGCGAGCCGTAATGGCCTCATCTTTGGCAAGCTCCTCTGGTTTTTTTCACAGTTTTTTTCCAGATTTTTTTTCCGTTTTTTTTTTTTCTGCTGACCCTCGTTCTTTAAATGACGCTATCCCGAGGAGGACACCTAAAGGCGAGCCGTAATGGCCTCATCTTTGGCAAGCTCCTCCGGTTTTTTTCACAGGTTTTTTTTCCGTTTTTTTTTTTTTTTTTGACGTTCTGCTGACCCTCGTTCTTTAAATGACGCTATCCCAAGGAGGACACCTAAAGGCGAGACGTAATGGCCTCATCTTTGGCAAGCTCCTCCGGTTTTTTTCCAGATTTTTTTTCCTTTTTTTTTTTTTTTTTTTTTTAAGTTCTGCTGACCCTCGTTCTTTAAATGACGCTATCCCAAGGAGGACACCTAAAGGCGAGCCGTAATGGCCTCATCTTTGGCAAGCTCCTCCGATTTTTTTCCAGATTTTGTTTCCGTTTTTTTTTTTCTAAAGTTCTGCTGACCCTCGTTCTTTAAATGACGCTATCCCGAGGAGGACACCTAAAGGCGAGCCGTAATGGCCTCATCTTTGGCAAGCTCCTCCGGTTTTTTTCACAGGTTTTTTTTCCGTTTTTTTTTTTTTTTTTTTTAAGTTCTGCTGACCCTCGTTCTTTAAATGACGCTATCCCGAGGAGGACACCTAAAGGCGAGCCGTAATGGCCTCATCTTTGGCAAGCTCCTCCGGTTTTTTTCCAGATTTTTTTTCCGTTTTTTTTTTTTTTTTTTTTTAAGTTCTGCTGACCCTCGTTCTTTAAATGACGCTATCCCGAGGAGGACACCTAAAGGCGAGCCGTAATGGCCTCATCTTTGGCAAGCTCCTCCGGTTTTTTTCCAGATTTTTTTTCCGTGTTTTTTTTTTTTTTTTTTTTAAGTTCTGCTGACCCTCGTTCTTTAGATGACGCTATCCCGAGGAGGACACCTAAAGGCGAGCCGTAATGGCCTCATCTTTGGCAAGCTCCTCCGGTTTTTTTCCAGAATTTTTTTCCGTTTTTTTTTTTTTTTTTTTTTTTTTTTTTTTTTAAGTTCTGCTGACCCTCGTTCTTTAAATGACGCTATCCCGAGGAGGACACCTAAAGGCGAGCCGTAATGGCCTCATCTTTGGCAAGCTCCTCCGGTTTTTTTCCAGATTTTTTTTCCGTTTTTTTTTTTTTTTTTTTTAAGTTCTGCTGACCCTCGTTCTTTAAATGACGCTATCCCGAGGAGGACACCTAAAGGCGAGCCGTAATGGCCTCATCTTTGGCAAGCTCCTCCGGTTTTTTTCCAGATTTTTTTTCCGTTTTTTTTTTTTTTTTTTTTTTTTTAAGTTCTGCGGACCCTCGTTCTTTAAATGACGCTATCCCGAGGAGGACACCTAAAGGCGAGCCGTAATGGCCTCATCTTTGGCAAGCTCCTCCGGTTTTTTTCCAGATTTTTTTTCCGTTTTTTTTTTTTTAAGTTCTGCTGACCCTCGTTCTTTAAATGACGCTATCCCGAGGAGGACACCTAAAGGCGAGCCGTAATGGCCTCATCTTTGGCAAGCTCCTCCGGTTTTTTTCCAGATTTTTTTTCCGTGTTTTTTTTTTTTTTTTTTAAGTTCTGCTGACCCTCGTTCTTTAAATGACGCTATCCCGAGGAGGACACCTAAAGGCGAGCCGTAATGGCCTCATCTTTGGCAAGCTCCTCCGGTTTTTTTCCAGATTTTTTTTCCGTTTTTTTTTTTTTTTTTTTTTTTTTTTTTTTTTTAAGTTCTGCTGACCCTCGTTCTTTAAATGACGCTATCCCGAGGAGGACACCTAAAGGCGAGCCGTAATGGCCTCATCTTTGGCAAGCTCCTCCGGTTTTTTTCCAGATTTTTTTTCCGTTTTTTTTTTTTAAAGTTCTGCTGACCCTCGTTCTTTAAATGACGCTATCCCGAGGAGGACACCTAAAGGCGAGCCGTAATGGCCTCATCTTTGGCAAGCTCCTCCGGTTTTTTTCCAGATTTTTTTTCCGTGTTTTTTTTTTTTTTTTTAAGTTCTGCTGACCCTCGTTCTTTAAATGACGCTATCCCGAGGAGGACACCTAAAGGCGAGCCGTAATGGCCTCATCTTTGGCAAGCTCCTCCGGTTTTTTTCCAGATTTTTTTTCCGTTTTTTTTTTTTTTTTTTTTTAAGTTCTGCTGACCCTCGTTCTTTAAATGACGCTATCTCGAGGAGGACACCTAAAGGCGAGCCGTAATGGCCTCATCTTTGGCAAGCTCCTCCGGTTTTTTTCCAGATTTTTTTTCCGTGTTTTTTTTTTTTTTTTTAAGTTCTGCTGACCCTCGTTCTTTAAATGACGCTATCCCGAGGAGGACACCTAAAGGCGAGCCGTAATGGCCTCATCTTTGGCAAGCTCCTCCGGTTTTTTTCCAGATTTTTTTTCTGTTTTTTTTTTTTTTTTTTTTTTAAGTTCTGCTGACCCTCGTTCTATAAATGACGCTATCCCGAGGAGGACACCTAAAGGCGAGCCGTAATGGCCTCATCTTTGGCAAGCTCTTCCGGTTTTTTTCACAGTTTTCTTCCACATTTTTTTCCGTTTTTTTTTTTTTTTAAAGTTCTGCTGACCCTCGTTCTTTAAATGACGCTATCCCGAGGAGGACACCTAAAGGCGAGCCGTAATGGCCTCATCTTTGGCAAGCTCCTCCGGTTTTTTTCCAGATTTTTTTTCCGTTTTTTTTTTTTTTTTTTTTTAAGTTCTGCTGACCCTCGTTCTTTAAATGACGCTATCCCGAGGAGGACACCTAAAGGCGAGCCGTAATGGCCTCATCTTTGGCAAGCTCCTCCGGTTTTTTTCCAGATTTTTTTTCCGTGTTTTTTTTTTTTTTTTTTAAGTTCTGCTGACCCTCGTTCTTTAAATGACGCTATCCCGAGGAGGACACCTAAAGGCGAGCCGTAATGGCCTCATCTTTGGCAAGCTCCTCCGGTTTTTTTCCAGATTTTTTTCCCGTTTTTTTTTTTTTTTTAAGTTCTGCGGACCCTCGTTCTTTAAATGACACTATCCCGAGGAGGACACCTAAAGGCGAGCCGTAATGGCCTCATCTTTGGCAAGCTCCTCCGGTTTTTTTCCAGATTTTTTTTCCGTTTTTTTTTTTTTTTTTAAGTTCTGCTGACCCTCGTTCTTTAAATGACGCTATCCCGAGGAGGACACCTAAAGGCGAGCCGTAATGGCCTCATCTTTGGCAAGCTCCTCCGGTTTTTTTCCAGATTTTTTTTCCGTTTTTTTTTTTTTTTTTTTTTAAGTTCTGCTGACCCTCGTTCTTTAAATGACGCTATCTCGAGGAGGACACCTAAAGGCGAGCCGTAATGGCCTCATCTTTGGCAAGCTCCTCCGGTTTTTTTCCAGATTTTTTTTCCGTGTTTTTTTTTTTTTTTTTTAAGTTCTGCTGACCCTCGTTCTTTAAATGACGCTATCCCGAGGAGGACACCTAAAGGCGAGCCGTAATGGCCTCATCTTTGGCAAGCTCCTCCGGTTTTTTTCCAGATTTTTTTTCTGTTTTTTTTTTTTTTTTTTTTTTTAAGTTCTGCTGACCCTCGTTCTATAAATGACGCTATCCCGAGGAGGACACCTAAAGGCGAGCCGTAATGGCCTCATCTTTGGCAAGCTCTTCCGGTTTTTTTCACAGTTTTCTTCCACATTTTTTTCCGTTTTTTTTTTTTTTTAAAGTTCTGCTGACCCTCGTTCTTTAAATGACGCTATCCCGAGGAGGACACCTAAAGGCGAGCCGTAATGGCCTCATCTTTGGCAAGCTCCTCCGGTTTTTTTCCAGATTTTTTTTCCGTTTTTTTTTTTTTTTTTTTTTAAGTTCTGCTGACCCTCGTTCTTTAAATGACGCTATCCCGAGGAGGACACCTAAAGGCGAGCCGTAATGGCCTCATCTTTGGCAAGCTCCTCCGGTTTTTTTCCAGATTTTTTTTCCGTGTTTTTTTTTTTTTTTTTTAAGTTCTGCTGACCCTCGTTCTTTAAATGACGCTATCCCGAGGAGGACACCTAAAGGCGAGCCGTAATGGCCTCATCTTTGGCAAGCTCCTCCGGTTTTTTTCCAGATTTTTTTCCCGTTTTTTTTTTTTTTTTAAGTTCTGCGGACCCTCGTTCTTTAAATGACACTATCCCGAGGAGGACACCTAAAGGCGAGCCGTAATGGCCTCATCTTTGGCAAGCTCCTCCGGTTTTTTTCCAGATTTTTTTTCCGTTTTTTTTTTTTTTTTTAAGTTCTGCTGACCCTCGTTCTTTAAATGACGCTATCCCGAGGAGGACACCTAAAGGCGAGCCGTAATGGCCTCATCTTTGGCAAGCTCCTCCGGTTTTTTTCCAGATTTTTTTTCCGTGTTTTTTTTTTTTTTTTTTAAGTTCTGCTGACCCTCGTTCTTTAAATGACGCTATCCCGAGGAGGACACCTAAAGGCGAGCCGTAATGGCCTCATCTTTGGCAAGCTCTTCCGGTTTTTTTCACAGTTTTCTTCCAGATTTTTTTTCCGTTTTTTTTTTTTTTTTTTTTTTTTTTTTTTTTTTTTTTTTTTTTTTTTTACGTTCTGCTGACCCTCGTTCTTTAAATGACGCTATCCCGAGGAGGACACCTAAAGGCGAGCCTTAATGGCCTCATCTTTGGCAAGCTCCTCCGGTTTTTTTCCAGATTTTTTTTCCGTTTTTTTTTTTTTTTTTTTTTAAGTTCTGCTGACCCTCGTTCTTTAAATGACGCTATCCCGAGGAGGACACCTAAAGGCGAGCCGTAATGGCCTCATCTTTGGCAAGCTCCTCCGGTTTTTTTCCAGATTTTTTTTTTTTAAGTTCTGCTGACCGTCGTTCTTTAAATGACCCTATCCCGAGGAGGACACCTAAAGGCGAGCCGTAATGGCCTCATCTTTGGCAAGCTCCTCCGGTTTTTTTCACAGATTTTTTCCAGATTTTTTTCCGTTTTTTTTTTTTTTTTTTTTAAGTTCTGCTGACCCTCGTTCTTTAAATGACGCTATCCCGAGGAGGACACCTAAAGGCGAGCCGTAATGGCCTCATCTTTGGCAAGCTCCTCCGGTTTTTTTCCAGATTTTTTTTTTTTTTTTAAGTTCTGCTGACCCTCGTTCTTTAAATGACCCTATCCCGAGGAGGACACCTAAAGGCGAGCCGTAATGGCCTCATCTTTGGCAAGCTCCTCCGGTTTTTTTCCAGATTTTTTTTCCGTGTTTTTTTTTTTTTTTTTTTAAGTTCTGCGGACCCTCGTTCTTTAAATGACGCTATCCCGAGGAGGACACCTAAAGGCGAGCCGTAATGGCCTCATCTTTGGCAAGCTCCTCCGGTTTTTTTCCAGATTTTTTTTCCGTTTTTTTTTTTTTTAAGTTCTGCTGACCCTCGTTCTTTAAATGACGCTATCCCGAGGAGGACACCTAAAGGCGAGCCGTAATGGCCTCATCTTTGGCAAGCTCCTCCGGTTTTTTTCCAGATTTTTTTTCCGTGTTTTTTTTTTTTTTTTTTAAGTTCTGCTGACCCTCGTTCTTTAAATGACGCTATCCCGAGGAGGACACCTAAAGGCGAGCCGTAATGGCCTCATCTTTGGCAAGCTCCTCCGGTTTTTTTCCAGATTTTTTTTCCGTTTTTTTTTTTTTTTTTTTTTTTTTTTTTTTTTTAAGTTCTGCTGACCCTCGTTCTTTAAATGACGCTATCCCGAGGAGGACACCTAAAGGCGAGCCGTAATGGCCTCATCTTTGGCAAGCTCCTCCGGTTTTTTTCCAGATTTTTTTTCCGTTTTTTTTTTTTTAAAGTTCTGCTGACCCTCGTTCTTTAAATGACGCTATCCCGAGGAGGACACCTAAAGGCGAGCCGTAATGGCCTCATCTTTGGCAAGCTCCTCCGGTTTTTTTCCAGATTTTTTTTTTTTAAGTTCTGCTGACCGTCGTTCTTTAAATGACCCTATCCCGAGGAGGACACCTAAAGGCGAGCCGTAATGGCCTCATCTTTGGCAAGCTCCTCCGGTTTTTTTCACAGATTTTTTCCAGATTTTTTTCCGTTTTTTTTTTTTTTTTTTTTTAAGTTCTGCTGACCCTCGTTCTTTAAATGACGCTATCCCGAGGAGGACACCTAAAGGCGAGCCGTAATGGCCTCATCTTTGGCAAGCTCCTCCGGTTTTTTTCCAGATTTTTTTTTTTTTTTTAAGTTCTGCTGACCCTCGTTCTTTAAATGACCCTATCCCGAGGAGGACACCTAAAGGCGAGCCGTAATGGCCTCATCTTTGGCAAGCTCCTCCGGTTTTTTTCCAGATTTTTTTTCCGTGTTTTTTTTTTTTTTTTTTAAGTTCTGCGGACCCTCGTTCTTTAAATGACGCTATCCCGAGGAGGACACCTAAAGGCGAGCCGTAATGGCCTCATCTTTGGCAAGCTCCTCCGGTTTTTTTCCAGATTTTTTTTCCGTTTTTTTTTTTTTTAAGTTCTGCTGACCCTCGTTCTTTAAATGACGCTATCCCGAGGAGGACACCTATAGGCGAGCCGTAATGGCCTCATCTTTGGCAAGCTCCTCCGGTTTTTTTCCAGATTTTTTTTCCGTGTTTTTTTTTTTTTTTTTAAGTTCTGCTGACCCTCGTTCTTTAAATGACGCTATCCCGAGGAGGACACCTAAAGGCGAGCCGTAATGGCCTCATCTTTGGCAAGCTCCTCCGGTTTTTTTCCAGATTTTTTTTCCGTTTTTTTTTTTTTTTTTTTTTTTTTTTTTTTTTTTTAAGTTCTGCTGACCCTCGTTCTTTAAATGACGCTATCCCGAGGAGGACACCTAAAGGCGAGCCGTAATGGCCTCATCTTTGGCAAGCTCCTCCGGTTTTTTTCCAGATTTTTTTTCCGTTTTTTTTTTTTTAAAGTTCTGCTGACCCTCGTTCTTTAAATGACGCTATCCCGAGGAGGACACCTAAAGGCGAGCCGTAATGGCCTCATCTTTGGCAAGCTCCTCCGGTTTTTTTCCAGATTTTTTTTCCGTGTTTTTTTTTTTTTTTTTTAAGTTCTGCTGACCCTCGTTCTTTAAATGACGCTATCCCGAGGAGGACACCTAAAGGCGAGCCGTAATGGCCTCATCTTTGGCAAGCTCCTCCGGTTTTTTTCCAGATTTTTTTTCCGTTTTTTTTTTTTTTTTTTTTTTAAGTTCTGCTGACCCTCGTTCTTTAAATGACGCTATCTCGAGGAGGACACCTAAAGGCGAGCCGTAATGGCCTCATCTTTGGCAAGCTCCTCCGGTTTTTTTCCAGATTTTTTTTCCGTGTTTTTTTTTTTTTTTTTAAGTTCTGCTGACCCTCGTTCTTTAAATGACGCTATCCCGAGGAGGACACCTAAAGGCGAGCCGTAATGGCCTCATCTTTGGCAAGCTCCTCCGGTTTTTTTCCAGATTTTTTTTCCGTTTTTTTTTTTTTTTTTTTTTTTTTTTTTTTTTTTAAGTTCTGCTGACCCTCGTTCTTTAAATGACGCTATCTCGAGGAGGACACCTAAAGGCGAGCCGTAATGGCCTCATCTTTGGCAAGCTCCTCCGGTTTTTTTCCAGATTTTTTTTCCGTGTTTTTTTTTTTTTTTTTTAAGTTCTACTGACCCTCGTTCTTTAAATGACGCTATCCCGAGGAGGACACCTAAAGGCGAGCCGTAATGGCCTCATCTTTGGCAAGCTCCTCCGGTTTTTTTCCAGATTTTTTTCCCGTTTTTTTTTTTTTTTTAAGTTCTGCGGACCCTCGTTCTTTAAATGACGCTATCCCGAGGAGGACACCTAAAGGCGAGCCGTAATGGCCTCATCTTTGGCAAGCTCCTCCGGTTTTTTTCCAGATTTTTTTTCCGTGTTTTTTTTTTTTTTTTTTAAGTTCTGCTGACCCTCGTTCTTTAAATGACGCTATCCCGAGGAGGACACCTAAAGGCGAGCCGTAATGGCCTCATCTTTGGCAAGCTCCTCCGGTTTTTTTCCAGATTTTTTTCCCGTTTTTTTTTTTTTTTTTAAGTTCTGCGGACCCTCGTTCTTTAAATGACGCTATCCCGAGGAGGACACCTAAAGGCGAGCCGTAATGGCCTCATCTTTGGCAAGCTCCTCCGGTTTTTTTCCAGATTTTTTTTCCGTTTTTTTTTTTTTTTTTTAAGTTCTGCTGACCCTCGTTCTTTAAATGACGCTATCCCGAGGAGGACACCTAAAGGCGAGCCGTAATGGCCTCATCTTTGGCAAGCTCCTCCGGTTTTTTTCCAGATTTTTTTTCCGTGTTTTTTTTTTTTTTTTTTAAGTTCTGCTGACCCTCGTTCTTTAAATGACGCTATCCCGAGGAGGACACCTAAAGGCGAGCCGTAATGGCCTCATCTTTGGCAAGCTCTTCCGGTTTTTTTCACAGTTTTCTTCCAGATTTTTTTCCGTTTTTTTTTTTTTTTTTTTTTTTTTTTTTTTTTTTTTTTTTTTTTTTTTTACGTTCTGCTGACCCTCGTTCTTTAAATGACGCTATCCCGAGGAGGACACCTAAAGGCGAGCCTTAATGGCCTCATCTTTGGCAAGCTCCTCCGGTTTTTTTCCAGATTTTTTTTCCGTTTTTTTTTTTTTTTTTTTTTAAGTTCTGCTGACCCTCGTTCTTTAAATGACGCTATCCCGAGGAGGACACCTAAAGGCGAGCCGTAATGGCCTCATCTTTGGCAAGCTCCTCCGGTTTTTTTCCAGATTTTTTTTTTTTAAGTTCTGCTGACCGTCGTTCTTTAAATGACCCTATCCCGAGGAGGACACCTAAAGGCGAGCCGTAATGGCCTCATCTTTGGCAAGCTCCTCCGGTTTTTTTCACAGATTTTTTCCAGATTTTTTTCCGTTTTTTTTTTTTTTTTTTTTTAAGTTCTGCTGACCCTCGTTCTTTAAATGACGCTATCCCGAGGAGGACACCTAAAGGCGAGCCGTAATGGCCTCATCTTTGGCAAGCTCCTCCGGTTTTTTTCCAGATTTTTTTTTTTTTTTTAAGTTCTGCTGACCCTCGTTCTTTAAATGACCCTATCCCGAGGAGGACACCTAAAGGCGAGCCGTAATGGCCTCATCTTTGGCAAGCTCCTCCGGTTTTTTTCCAGATTTTTTTTCCGTGTTTTTTTTTTTTTTTTTTTAAGTTCTGCGGACCCTCGTTCTTTAAATGACGCTATCCCGAGGAGGACACCTAAAGGCGAGCCGTAATGGCCTCATCTTTGGCAAGCTCCTCCGGTTTTTTTCCAGATTTTTTTTCCGTTTTTTTTTTTTTTAAGTTCTGCTGACCCTCGTTCTTTAAATGACGCTATCCCGAGGAGGACACCTAAAGGCGAGCCGTAATGGCCTCATCTTTGGCAAGCTCCTCCGGTTTTTTTCCAGATTTTTTTTCCGTGTTTTTTTTTTTTTTTTTAAGTTCTGCTGACCCTCGTTCTTTAAATGACGCTATCCCGAGGAGGACACCTAAAGGCGAGCCGTAATGGCCTCATCTTTGGCAAGCTCCTCCGGTTTTTTTCCAGATTTTTTTTCCGTTTTTTTTTTTTTTTTTTTTTTTTTTTTTTTTTTTAAGTTCTGCTGACCCTCGTTCTTTAAATGACGCTATCCCGAGGAGGACACCTAAAGGCGAGCCGTAATGGCCTCATCTTTGGCAAGCTCCTCCGGTTTTTTTCCAGATTTTTTTTCCGTTTTTTTTTTTTTAAAGTTCTGCTGACCCTCGTTCTTTAAATGACGCTATCCCGAGGAGGACACCTAAAGGCGAGCCGTAATGGCCTCATCTTTGGCAAGCTCCTCCGGTTTTTTTCCAGATTTTTTTTCCGTGTTTTTTTTTTTTTTTTTTAAGTTCTGCTGACCCTCGTTCTTTAAATGACGCTATCCCGAGGAGGACACCTAAAGGCGAGCCGTAATGGCCTCATCTTTGGCAAGCTCCTCCGGTTTTTTTCCAGATTTTTTTTCCGTTTTTTTTTTTTTTTTTTTTTTAAGTTCTGCTGACCCTCGTTCTTTAAATGACGCTATCTCGAGGAGGACACCTAAAGGCGAGCCGTAATGGCCTCATCTTTGGCAAGCTCCTCCGGTTTTTTTCCAGATTTTTTTTCCGTGTTTTTTTTTTTTTTTTTTAAGTTCTGCTGACCCTCGTTCTTTAAATGACGCTATCCCGAGGAGGACACCTAAAGGCGAGCCGTAATGGCCTCATCTTTGGCAAGCTCCTCCGGTTTTTTTCCAGATTTTTTTTCCGTATTTTTTTTTTTTTTTTTTTTTTTTTTTTTAAGTTCTGCTGACCCTCGTTCTTTAAATGACGCTATCTCGAGGAGGACACCTAAAGGCGAGCCGTAATGGCCTCATCTTTGGCAAGCTCCTCCGGTTTTTTTCCAGATTTTTTTTCCGTGTTTTTTTTTTTTTTTTTTTAAGTTCTACTGACCCTCGTTCTTTAAATGACGCTATCCCGAGGAGGACACCTAAAGGCGAGCCGTAATGGCCTCATCTTTGGCAAGCTCCTCCGGTTTTTTTCCAGATTTTTTTCCCGTTTTTTTTTTTTTTTTAAGTTCTGCGGACCCTCGTTCTTTAAATGACGCTATCCCGAGGAGGACACCTAAAGGCGAGCCGTAATGGCCTCATCTTTGGCAAGCTCCTCCGGTTTTTTTCCAGATTTTTTTTCCGTGTTTTTTTTTTTTTTTTTTAAGTTCTGCTGACCCTCGTTCTTTAAATGACGCTATCCCGAGGAGGACACCTAAAGGCGAGCCGTAATGGCCTCATCTTTGGCAAGCTCCTCCGGTTTTTTTCCAGATTTTTTTTCCGTTTTTTTTTTTTTTTTTTTTTTTAAGTTCTGCTGACCCTCGTTCTTTAAATGACGCTATCTCGAGGAGGACACCTAAAGGCGAGCCGTAATGGCCTCATCTTTGGCAAGCTCCTCCGGTTTTTTTCCAGATTTTTTTTCCGTGTTTTTTTTTTTTTTTTTTAAGTTCTGCTGACCCTCGTTCTTTAAATGACGCTATCCCGAGGAGGACACCTAAAGGCGAGCCGTAATGGCCTCATCTTTGGCAAGCTCCTCCGGGTTTTTTCCAGATTTTTTTTCCGTTTTTTTTTTTTTTTTTTTTTTTTTTTTTTTTTTTTAAGTTCTGCTGACCCTCGTTCTTTAAATGACGCTATCTCGAGGAGGACACCTAAAGGCGAGCCGTAATGGCCTCATCTTTGGCAAGCTCCTCCGGTTTTTTTCCTGATTTTTTTTCCGTGTTTTTTTTTTTTTTTTTTAAGTTCTACTGACCCTCGTTCTTTAAATGACGCTATCCCGAGGAGGACACCTAAAGGCGAGCCGTAATGGCCTCATCTTTGGCAAGCTCCTCCGGTTTTTTTCCAGATTTTTTTCCCGTTTTTTTTTTTTTTTTAAGTTCTGCGGACCCTCGTTCTTTAAATGACGCTATCCCGAGGAGGACACCTAAAGGCGAGCCGTAATGGCCTCATCTTTGGCAAGCTCCTCCGGTTTTTTTCCAGATTTTTTTTCCGTTTTTTTTTTTTTTTTTTAAGTTCTGCTGACCCTCGTTCTTTAAATGACGCTATCCCGAGGAGGACACCTAAAGGCGAGCCGTAATGGCCTCATCTTTGGCAAGCTCCTCCGGTTTTTTTCCAGATTTTTTTTCCGTGTTTTTTTTTTTTTTTTTAAGTTCTGCTGACCCTCGTTCTTTAAATGACGCTATCCCGAGGAGGACACCTAAAGGCGAGCCGTAATGGCCTCATCTTTGGCAAGCTCTTCCGGTTTTTTTCACAGTTTTCTTCCAGATATTTTTTCCGTTTTTTTTTTTTTTTTTTTTTTTTTTTTTTTTTTTTACGTTCTGCTGACCCTCGTTCTTTAAATGACGCTATCCCGAGGAGGACACCTAAAGGCGAGCCTTAATGGCCTCATCTTTGGCAAGCTCCTCCGGTTTTTTTCCAGATTTTTTTTCCGTTTTTTTTTTTTTTTTTTTAAGTTCTGCTGACCCTCGTTCTTTAAATGACGCTATCCCGAGGAGGACACCTAAAGGCGAGCCGTAATGGCCTCATCTTTGGCAAGCTCCTCCGATTTTTTTCCAGATTTTTTTTTTTTTAAGTTCTGCTGACCGTCGTTCTTTAAATGACCCTATCCCGAGGAGGACACCTAAAGGCGAGCCGTAATGGCCTCATCTTTGGCAAGCTCCTCCGGTTTTTTTCACAGATTTTTTCCAGATTTTTTTCCGTTTTTTTTTTTTTTTTTTTAAGTTCTGCTGACCCTCGTTCTTTAAATGACGCTATCCCGAGGAGGACACCTAAAGGCGAGCCGTAATGGCCTCATCTTTGGCAAGCTCCTCCGGTTTTTTTCCAGATTTTTTTTTTTTTTTTAAGTTCTGCTGACCCTCGTTCTTTAAATGACCCTATCCCGAGGAGGACACCTAAAGGCGAGCCGTAATGGCCTCATCTTTGGCAAGCTCCTCCGGTTTTTTTCACAGTTTTTTTCCAGATTTTTTTTCCGTTTTTTTTTTTTTTTTTTTTTTTTTTTTTTTTTAACGTTCTGCTGACCCTCGTTCTTTAAATGACGCTATCCCGAGGAGGACACCTAAAGGCGAGCCGTAATGGCCTCATCTTTGGCAAGCTCCTCCGATTTTTTTCACAGTTTTTTTCCAGATTTTTTTTCCGTTTTTTTTTTTTTTTTTTAAAATTCTGCTGACCCTCGTTCTTTAAATGACGCTATCTCGAGGAGGACACCTAAAGGCGAGCCGTAATGGCCTCATCTTTGGCAAGCTCCTCCGGTTTTTTTCCAGATTTTTTTTCCGTGTTTTTTTTTTTTTTTTTTTAAGTTCTGCTGACCCTCGTTCTTTAAATGACGCTATCCCGAGGAGGACACCTAAAGGCGAGCCGTAATGGCCTCATCTTTGGCAAGCTCCTCCGGTTTTTTTCCAGATTTTTTTTCCGTTTTTTTTTTTTTTTTTAAGTTCTGCTGACCCTCGTTCTTTAAATGACGCTATCCCGAGGAGGACACCTAAAGGCGAGCCGTAATGGCCTCATCTTTGGCAAGCTCCTCCGGTTTTTTTCCAGATTTTTTTTCCGTTTTTTTTTTTTTTTTTTTTTTAAGTTCTGCTGACCCTCGTTCTTTAAATGACGCTATCCCGAGGAGGACACCTAAAGGCGAGCCGTAATGGCCTCATCTTTGGCAAGCTCCTCCGGTTTTTTTCCAGATTTTTTTTTTTAAGTTCTGCTGACCGTCGTTCTTTAAATGACCCTATCCCGAGGAGGACACCTAAAGGCAAGCCGTAATGGCCTCATCTTTGGCATGCTCCTCCGGTTTTTTTCACAGTTTTTTTCCAGATTTTTTTTCCGTTTTTTTTTTTTATTTATTTATTTTTTTTTAACGTTCTGCTGACCCTCGTTCTTTAAATGACGCTATCCCGAGGAGGACACCTAAAGGCGAGCCGTAATGGCCTCATCTTTGGCAAGCTCCTCCGGTTTTTTTCCAGATTTTTTTTCCGTTTTTTTTTTTTTTTTTTTTAAGTTCTGCTGACCCTCGTTCTTTAAATGACGCTATCCCGAGGAGGACACCTAAAGGCGAGCCGTAATGGCCTCATCTTTGGCAAGCTCCTCCGGTTTTTTTCCAGATTTTTTTTTTTTTTTTAAGTTCTGCTGACCCTCGTTCTTTAAATGACCCTATCCCGAGGAGGACACCTAAAGGCGAGCCGTAATGGCCTCATCTTTGGCAAGCTCCTCCGGTTTTTTTCACAGTTTTTTTCCAGATTTTTTTTCCGTTTTTTTTTTTTTTTTTTTTTTTTTTTTTTTTTTTAACGTTCTGCTGACCCTCGTTCTTTAAATGACGCTATCCCGAGGAGGACACCTAAAGGCGAGCCGTAATGGCCTCATCTTTGGCAAGCTCCTCCGGTTTTTTTCCAGATTTTTTTTCCGTTTTTTTTTTTTTTTTTTTTTAAGTTCTGCTGACCCTCGTTCTTTAAATGACGCTATCCCGAGGAGGACACCTAAAGGCGAGCCGTAATGGCCTCATCTTTGGCAAGCTCCTCCGGTTTTTTTCCAGATTTTTTTTTTTTTTAAGTTCTGCTGACCCTCGTTCTTTAAATGACCCTATCCCGAGGAGGACACCTAAAGGCGAGCCGTAATGGCCTCATCTTTGGCAAGCTCCTCCGGTTTTTTTCACAGTTTTTTTCCAGATTTTTTTTCCGTTTTTTTTTTTTTTTTTTTTTTTTTTTTTTTTTTTTTTTTTTTTTTAACGTTCTGCTGACCCTCGTTCTTTAAATGACGCTATCCCGAGGAGGACACCTAAAGGCGAGCCGTAATGGCCTCATCTTTGGCAAGCTCCTCCGGTTTTTTTCACAGTTTTTTTTTCCGTGTTTTTTTTTTTTTTTTTAAGTTCTGCTGACCCTCGTTCTTTAAATGACGCTATCCCGAGGAGGACACCTAAAGGCGAGCCGTAATGGCCTCATCTTTGGCAAGCTCTTCCGGTTTTTTTCACAGTTTTCTTCCAGATATTTTTTCCGTTTTTTTTTTTTTTTTTTTTTTTTTTTTTTTTTTTTACGTTCTGCTGACCCTCGTTCTTTAAATGACGCTATCCCGAGGAGGACACCTAAAGGCGAGCCTTAATGGCCTCATCTTTGGCAAGCTCCTCCGGTTTTTTTCCAGATTTTTTTTCCGTTTTTTTTTTTTTTTTTTAAGTTCTGCTGACCCTCGTTCTTTAAATGACGCTATCCCGAGGAGGACACCTAAAGGCGAGCCGTAATGGCCTCATCTTTGGCAAGCTCCTCCGATTTTTTTCCAGATTTTTTTTTTTTTAAGTTCTGCTGACCGTCGTTCTTTAAATGACCCTATCCCGAGGAGGACACCTAAAGGCGAGCCGTAATGGCCTCATCTTTGGCAAGCTCCTCCGGTTTTTTTCACAGATTTTTTCCAGATTTTTTTCCGTTTTTTTTTTTTTTTTTTTAAGTTCTGCTGACCCTCGTTCTTTAAATGACGCTATCCCGAGGAGGACACCTAAAGGCGAGCCGTAATGGCCTCATCTTTGGCAAGCTCCTCCGGTTTTTTTCCAGATTTTTTTTTTTTTTTTAAGTTCTGCTGACCCTCGTTCTTTAAATGACCCTATCCCGAGGAGGACACCTAAAGGCGAGCCGTAATGGCCTCATCTTTGGCAAGCTCCTCCGGTTTTTTTCACAGTTTTTTTCCAGATTTTTTTTCCGTTTTTTTTTTTTTTTTTTTTTTTTTTTTTTTTTTAACGTTCTGCTGACCCTCGTTCTTTAAATGACGCTATCCCGAGGAGGACACCTAAAGGCGAGCCGTAATGGCCTCATCTTTGGCAAGCTCCTCCGATTTTTTTCACAGTTTTTTTCCAGATTTTTTTTCCGTTTTTTTTTTTTTTTTTTAAAGTTCTGCTGACCCTCGTTCTTTAAATGACGCTATCTCGAGGAGGACACCTAAAGGCGAGCCGTAATGGCCTCATCTTTGGCAAGCTCCTCCGGTTTTTTTCCAGATTTTTTTTCCGTGTTTTTTTTTTTTTTTTTTTAAGTTCTGCTGACCCTCGTTCTTTAAATGACGCTATCCCGAGGAGGACACCTAAAGGCGAGCCGTAATGGCCTCATCTTTGGCAAGCTCCTCCGGTTTTTTTCCAGATTTTTTTTCCGTTTTTTTTTTTTTTTTAAGTTCTGCTGACCCTCGTTCTTTAAATGACGCTATCCCGAGGAGGACACCTAAAGGCGAGCCGTAATGGCCTCATCTTTGGCAAGCTCCTCCGGTTTTTTTCCAGATTTTTTTTCCGTTTTTTTTTTTTTTTTTTTTTTAAGTTCTGCTGACCCTCGTTCTTTAAATGACGCTATCCCGAGGAGGACACCTAAAGGCGAGCCGTAATGGCCTCATCTTTGGCAAGCTCCTCCGGTTTTTTTCCAGATTTTTTTTTTTAAGTTCTGCTGACCGTCGTTCTTTAAATGACCCTATCCCGAGGAGGACACCTAAAGGCAAGCCGTAATGGCCTCATCTTTGGCATGCTCCTCCGGTTTTTTTCACAGTTTTTTTCCAGATTTTTTTTCCGTTTTTTTTTTTTTATTTATTTATTTTTTTTTAACGTTCTGCTGACCCTCGTTCTTTAAATGACGCTATCCCGAGGAGGACACCTAAAGGCGAGCCGTAATGGCCTCATCTTTGGCAAGCTCCTCCGGTTTTTTTCCAGATTTTTTTTCCGTTTTTTTTTTTTTTTTTTTTAAGTTCTGCTGACCCTCGTTCTTTAAATGACGCTATCCCGAGGAGGACACCTAAAGGCGAGCCGTAATGGCCTCATCTTTGGCAAGCTCCTCCGGTTTTTTTCCAGATTTTTTTTTTTTTTTTAAGTTCTGCTGACCCTCGTTCTTTAAATGACCCTATCCCGAGGAGGACACCTAAAGGCGAGCCGTAATGGCCTCATCTTTGGCAAGCTCCTCCGGTTTTTTTCACAGTTTTTTTCCAGATTTTTTTTCCGTTTTTTTTTTTTTTTTTTTTTTTTTTTTTTTTTTTAACGTTCTGCTGACCCTCGTTCTTTAAATGACGCTATCCCGAGGAGGACACCTAAAGGCGAGCCGTAATGGCCTCATCTTTGGCAAGCTCCTCCGGTTTTTTTCCAGATTTTTTTTCCGTTTTTTTTTTTTTTTTTTTTTAAGTTCTGCTGACCCTCGTTCTTTAAATGACGCTATCCCGAGGAGGACACCTAAAGGCGAGCCGTAATGGCCTCATCTTTGGCAAGCTCCTCCGGTTTTTTTCCAGATTTTTTTTTTTTTTAAGTTCTGCTGACCCTCGTTCTTTAAATGACCCTATCCCGAGGAGGACACCTAAAGGCGAGCCGTAATGGCCTCATCTTTGGCAAGCTCCTCCGGTTTTTTTCACAGTTTTTTTCCAGATTTTTTTTCCGTTTTTTTTTTTTTTTTTTTTTTTTTTTTTTTTTTTTTTTTAACGTTCTGCTGACCCTCGTTCTTTAAATGACGCTATCCCGAGGAGGACACCTAAAGGCGAGCCGTAATGGCCTCATCTTTGGCAAGCTCCTCCGGTTTTTTTCACAGTTTTTTTCCAGATTTTTTTTCCGTTTTTTTTTTTTTTTTTTTTTTTTTTTTTTTTTTTTTTTTTTTAAGTTCTGCTGACCCTCGTTCTTTAAATGACGCTATCCCGAGGAGGACACCTAAAGGCGAGCCGTAATGGCCTCATCTTTGGCAAGCTCCTCCGGTTTTTTTCCAGATTTTTTTTCCGTGTTTTTTTTTTTTTTTTTTTAAGTTCTGCTGACCCTCGTTCTTTAGATGACGCTATCCCGAGGAGGACACCTAAAGGCGAGCCGTAATGGCCTCATCTTTGGCAAGCTCCTCCGGTTTTTTTCCAGATTTTTTTTCCGTTTTTTTTTTTTTTTTTTTTTTTTTTTTTTTTTTTTTTTTTTTTTTTTAAGTTCTGCTGACCCTCGTTCTTTAAATGACGCTATCCCGAGGAGGACACCTAAAGGCGAGCCGTAATGGCCTCATCTTTGGCAAGCTCCTCCGGTTTTTTTCCAGATTTTTTTTCCGTGTTTTTTTTTTTTTTTTTTAAGTTCTGCTGACCCTCGTTCTTTAAATGACGCTATCCCGAGGAGGACACCTAAAGGCGAGTCGTAATGGCCTCATCTTTGGCAAGCTCCTCCGGTTTTTTTCCAGATTTTTTTTCCGTTTTTTTTTTTTTTTTTTTTTTTTTAAGTTCTGCGGACCCTCGTTCTTTAAATGACGCTATCCCGAGGAGGACACCTAAAGGCGAGCCGTAATGGCCTCATCTTTGGCAAGCTCCTCCGGTTTTTTTCCAGATTTTTTTTCCGTTTTTTTTTTTTTTTAAGTTCTGCTGACCCTCGTTCTTTAAATGACGCTATCCCGAGGAGGACACCTAAAGGCGAGCCGTAATGGCCTCATCTTTGGCAAGCTCCTCCGGTTTTTTTCCAGATTTTTTTTCCGTGTTTTTTTTTTTTTTTTTTAAGTTCTGCTGACCCTCGTTCTTTAAATGACGCTATCCCGAGGAGGACACCTAAAGGCGAGCCGTAATGGCCTCATCTTTGGCAAGCTCCTCCGGTTTTTTTCCAGATTTTATTTCCGTTTTTTTTTTTTTTTTTTTTTTAAGTTCTGCTGACCCTCGTTCTTTAAATGACGCTATCCCGAGGAGGACACCTAAAGGCGAGTCGTAATGGCCTCATCTTTGGCAAGCTCCTCCGGTTTTTTTCCAGATTTTTTTTCCGTTTTTTTTTTTTTTTAAGTTCTGCTGACCCTCGTTCTTTAAATGACGCTATCCCGAGGAGGACACCTAAAGGCGAGCCGTAATGGCCTCATCTTTGGCAAGCTCCTCCGGTTTTTTTCCAGATTTTTTTTCCGTCTTTTTTTTTTTTTTTTTAAGTTCTGCTGACACTCGTTCTTTAAATGACGCTATCCCGAGGAGGACACCTAAAGGCGAGCCGTAATGGCCTCATCTTTGGCAAGCTCCTCCGGTTTTTTTCCAGATTTTTTTTCCGTTTTTTTTTTTTTTTTTTTTAAGTTCTGCTGACCCTCGTTCTTTAAATGACGCTATCCCGAGGAGGACACCTAAAGGCGAGCCGTAATGGCCTCATCTTTGGCAAGCTCCTCCGGTTTTTTTCCAGATTTTTTTTCCGTGTTTTTTTTTTTTTTTTTTAAGTTCTGCTGACCCTCGTTCTTTAAATGACGCTATCCCGAGGAGGACACCTAAAGGCGAGCCGTAATGGCCTCATCTTTGGCAAGCTCCTCCGGTTTTTTTCCAGATTTTTTTTCCGTTTTTTTTTTTTTTTTTTAAGTTCTGCGGACCCTCGTTCTTTAAATGACGCTATCCCGAGGAGGACACCTAAAGGCGAGCCGTAATGGCCTCATCTTTGGCAAGCTCCTCCGGTTTTTTTCCAGATTTTTTTTCCGTTTTTTTTTTTTTTTTAAGTTCTGCTGACCCTCGTTCTTTGAATGACGCTATCCCGAGGAGGACACCTAAAGGCGAGCCGTAATGGCCTCATCTTTGGCAAGCTCCTCCGGTTTTTTTCCAGATTTTTTTTCCGTGTTTTTTTTTTTTTTTTTTTAAGTTCTGCTGACCCTCGTTCTTTAAATGACGCTATCCCGAGGAGGACACCTAAAGGCGAGCCGTAATGGCCTCATCTTTGGCAAGCTCTTCCGGTTTTTTTCACAGTTTTCTTCCAGATTTTTTTTCCGTTTTTTTTTTTTTTTTTTTTTTTTTTTTTTTTTTTTTTTTTTTTTTTTTTTTTTTTTTTTTTTTTTTTTTTTTTACGTTCTGCTGACCCTCGTTCTTTAAATGACGCTATCCCGAGGAGGACACCTAAAGGCGAGCCGTAATGGCCTCATCTTTGGCAAGCTCCTCCGGTTTTTTTCCAGATTTTTTTTCCGTTTTTTTTTTTTTTTTTTAAGTTCTGCTCACCCTCGTTCTTTAAATGACGCTATCCCGAGGAGGACACCTAAAGGCGAGCCGTAATGGCCTCATCTTTGGCAAGCTCCTCCGGTTTTTTTCCAGATTTTTTTTTTTTAAGTTCTGCTGACCGTCGTTCTTTAAATGACCCTTTCCCGAGGAGGACACCTAAAGGCGAGCCGTAATGGCCTCATCTTTGGCAAGCTCCTCCGGTTTTTTTCACAGATTTTTTCCAGATTTTTTTCCGTTTTTTTTTTTTTTTTTTTTTTAAGTTCTGCTGACCCTCGTTCTTTAAATGACGCTATCCCGAGGAGGACACCTAAAGGCGAGCCGTAATGGCCTCATCTTTGGCAAGCTCCTCCGGTTTTTTTCCAGATTTTTTTTTTTTTTTTAAGTTCTGCTGACCCTCGTTCTTTAAATGACCCTATCCCGAGGAGGACACCTAAAGGCGAGCCGTAATGGCCTCATCTTTGGCAAGCTCCTCCGGTTTTTTTCACAGTTTTTTTCCAGATTTTTTTTCCGTTTTTTTTTTTTTTTTTTTTTTTTTTTTTTTTTAACGTTCTGCTGACCCTCGTTCTTTAAATGACGCTATCCCGAGGAGGACACCTAAAGGCGAGCCGTAATGGCCTCATCTTTGGCAAGCTCCTCCGATTTTTTTCACAGTTTTTTTCCAGATTTTTTTTCCGTTTTTTTTTTTTTTTTTTAAAGTTCTGCTGACCCTCGTTCTTTAAATGACGCTATCCCGAGGAGGACACCTAAAGGCGAGCCGTAATGGCCTCATCTTTGGCAAGCTCCTCCGGTTTTTTTCACAGTTTTTTTCCAGATTTTTTTTCCGTTTTTTTTTTTTTTTTTTTTTTTTTTTATACGTTCTGCTGACCCTCGTTCTTTAAATGACGCTATCCCGAGGAGGACACCTAAAGGCGAGCCGTAATGGCCTCATCTTTGGCAAGCTCCTCCGGTTTTTTTCACAGTTTTTTTCCAGATTTTTTTTCCGTTTTTTTTTTTCTGCTGACCCTCGTTCTTTAAATGACGCTATCCCGAGGAGGACACCTAAAGGCGAGCCGTAATGGCCTCATCTTTGGCAAGCTCCTCCGGTTTTTTTCACAGGTTTTTTTTCCGTTTTTTTTTTTTTTTTTTTGACGTTCTGCTGACCCTCGTTCTTTAAATGACGCTATCCCAAGGAGGACACCTAAAGGCGAGACGTAATGGCCTCATCTTTGGCAAGCTCCTCCGGTTTTTTTCCAGATTTTTTTTCCTTTTTTTTTTTTTTTTTTTTTTTAAGTTCTGCTGACCCTCGTTCTTTAAATGACGCTATCCCAAGGAGGACACCTAAAGGCGAGCCGTAATGGCCTCATCTTTGGCAAGCTCCTCCGATTTTTTTCCAGATTTTTTTTCCGTTTTTTTTTTTTAAAGTTCTGCTGACCCTCGTTCTTTAAATGACGCTATCCCGAGGAGGACACCTAAAGGCGAGCCGTAATGGCCTCATCTTTGGCAAGCTCCTCCGGTTTTTTTCCAGATTTTTTTTCCGTGTTTTTTTTTTTTTTTTTTTAAGTTCTGCTGACCCTCGTTCTTTAAATGACGCTATCCCGAGGAGGACACCTAAAGGAGAGCCGTAATGGCCTCATCTTTGGCAAGCTCCTCCGGTTTTTTTCCAGATTTTTTTTCCGTTTTTTTTTTTTTTAAGTTCTGCGGACCCTCGTTCTTTAAATGACGCTATCCCGAGGAGGGCACCTAAAGGCGAGCCGTAATGGCCTCATCTTTGGCAAGCTCCTCCGGTTTTTTTCCAGATTTTTTTTCCGTTTTTTTTTTTTTTTTTAAGTTCTGCTGACCCTCGTTCTTTAAATGACGCTATCCCGAGGAGGACACCTAAAGGCGAGCCGTAATGGCCTCATCTTTGGCAAGCTCCTCCGGTTTTTTTCCAGATTTTTTTTCCGTGTTTTTTTTTTTTTTTTTTAAGTTCTGCTGACCCTCGTTCTTTAAATGACGCTATCCCGAGGAGGACACCTAAAGGCGAGCCGTAATGGCCTCATCTTTGGCAAGCTCTTCCGGTTTTTTTCACAGTTTTCTTCCAGATTTTTTTTCCGTTTTTTTTTTTTTTTTTTTTTTTTTTTTTTTTTTTTACGTTCTGCTGACCCTCGTTCTTTAAATGGCGCTATCCCGAGGAGGACACCTAAAGGCGAGCCGTAATGGCCTCATCTTTGGCAAGCTCCTCCGGTTTTTTTCCAGATTTTTTTTCCGTTTTTTTTTTTTTTTTTTTTAAGTTCTGCTGACCCTCGTTCTTTAAATGACGCTATCCCGAGGAGGACACCTAAAGGCGAGCCGTAATGGCCTCATCTTTGGCAAGCTCCTCCGGTTTTTTTCCAGATTTTTTTTTTTTTAAGTTCTGCTGACCGTCGTTCTTTAAATGACCCTATCCCGAGGAGGACACCTAAAGGCGAGCCGTAATGGCCTCATCTTTGGCAAGCTCCTCCGGTTTTTTTCACAGATTTTTTAAAGATTTTTTTCCGTTTTTTTTTTTTTTTTTTTTTTTTTTTTTTTTTTTAACGTTCTGCTGACCCTCGTTCTTTAAATGACGCTATCCCGAGGAGGACACCTAAAGGCGAGCCGTAATGGCCTCATCTTTGGCAAGCTCCTCCGGTTTTTTTCACAGTTTTTTTCCAGATTTTTTTTCCGTTTTTTTTTTTCTGCTGACCCTCGTTCTTTAAATGACGCTATCCCGAGGAGGACACCTAAAGGCGAGCCGTAATGGCCTCATCTTTGGCAAGCTCCTCCGGATTTTTTCACAGGTTTTTTTTCCGTTTTTTTTTTTTTTTTTTTGACGTTCTGCTGACCCTCGTTCTTTAAATGACGCTATCCCAAGGAGGACACCTAAAGGCGAGACGTAATGGCCTCATCTTTGGCAAGCTCCTCCGGTTTTTTTCCAGATTTTTTTTCCTTTTTTTTTTTTTTTTTTTTTTAAGTTCTGCTGACCCTCGTTCTTTAAATGACGCTATCCCAAGGAGGACACCTAAAGGCGAGCCGTAATGGCCTCATCTTTGGCAAGCTCCTCCGATTTTTTTCCAGATTTTTTTTCCGTTTTTTTTTTTTTAAAGTTCTGCTGACCCTCGTTCTTTAAATGACGCTATCCCGAGGAGGACACCTAAAGGCGAGCCGTAATGGCCTCATCTTTGGCAAGCTCCTCCGGTTTTTTTCCAGATTTTTTTTTCCGTTTTTTTTTTTTTTTTTTTTTTTTTTTTTTTTTTTTTTTTAAGTTCTGCTGACCCTCGTTCTTTAAATGACGCTATCCCGAGGAGGACACCTAAAGGCGAGCCGTAATGGCCTCATCTTTGGCAAGCTCCTCCGGTTTTTTTCCAGATTTTTTTTCCGTTTTTTTTTTTTTTTTTTAAGTTCTGCTGACCCTCGTTCTTTAAATGACGCTATCCCGAGGAGGACACCTAAAGGCGAGCCGTAATGGCCTCATCTTTGGCAAGCTCCTCCGGTTTTTTTCCAGATTTTTTTTTTTTTAAGTTCTGCTGACCGTCGTTCTTTAAATGACCCTATCCCGAGGAGGACACCTAAAGGCAAGCCGTAATGGCCTCATCTTTGGCATGCTCCTCCGGTTTTTTTCACAGTTTTTTTCCAGATTTTTTTTCCGTTTTTTTTTTTTTATTTATTTATTTTTTTTTAACGTTCTGCTGACCCTCGTTCTTTAAATGACACTATCCCGAGGAGGACACCTAAAGGCGAGCCGTAATGGCCTCATCTTTGGCAAGCTCCTCCGGTTTTTTTCCAGATTTTTTTTCCGTTTTTTTTTTTTTTTTTTAAGTTCTGCTGACCCTCGTTCTTTAAATGACGCTATCCCGAGGAGGACACCTAAAGGCGAGCCGTAATGGCCTCATCTTTGGCAAGCTCCTCCGGTTTTTTTCCAGATTTTTTTTTTTTTTTAAGTTCTGCTGACCCTCGTTCTTTAAATGACCCTATCCCGAGGAGGACACCTAAAGGCGAGCCGTAATGGCCTCATCTTTGGCAAGCTCCTCCGGTTTTTTTCACAGTTTTTTTCCAGATTTTTTTTCCGTTTTTTTTTTTTTTTTTTTTTTTTTTTTTTTTTTTTAACGTTCTGCTGACCCTCGTTCTTTAAATGACGCTATCCCGAGGAGGACACCTAAAGGCGAGCCGTAATGGCCTCATCTTTGGCAAGCTCCTCCGGTTTTTTTCCAGATTTTTTTTCCGTTTTTTTTTTTTTTTTTTTTTTAAGTTCTGCTGACCCTCGTTCTTTAAATGACGCTATCCCGAGGAGGACACCTAAAGGCGAGCCGTAATGGCCTCATCTTTGGCAAGCTCCTCCGATTTTTTTCACAGTTTTTTTCCAGATTTTTTTTCCGTTTTTTTTTTTTTTTTTTTTAAAGTTCTGCTGACCCTCGTTCTTTAAATGACGCTATCCCGAGGAGGACACCTAAAGGCGAGCCGTAATGGCCTCATCTTTGGCAAGCTCCTCCGGTTTTTTTCACAGTTTTTTTCCAGATTTTTTTTCCGTTTTTTTTTTTTTTTTTTTTTTTTTTTTTTTTTTTTTTTTATACGTTCTGCTGACCCTCGTTCTTTAAATGACGCTATCCCGAGGAGGACACCTAAAGGCGAGCCGTAATGGCCTCATCTTTGGCAAGCTCCTCCGGTTTTTTTCACAGTTTTTTTCCAGATTTTTTTTCCGTTTTTTTTTTTTCTGCTGACCCTCGTTCTTTAAATGACGCTATCCCGAGGAGGACACCTAAAGGCGAGCCGTAATGGCCTCATCTTTGGCAAGCTCCTTCGGTTTTTTTCACAGGTTTTTTTTCCGTTTTTTTTTTTTTTTTGACGTTCTGCTGACCCTCGTTCTTTAAATGACGCTATCCCAAGGAGGACACCTAAAGGCGAGACGTAATGGCCTCATCTTTGGCAAGCTCCTCCGGTTTTTTTCCAGATTTTTTTTCCTTTTTTTTTTTTTTTTTTTTTTTAAGTTCTGCTGACCCTCGTTCTTTAAATGACGCTATCCCAAGGAGGACACCTAAAGGCGAGCCGTAATGGCCTCATCTTTGGCAAGCTCCTCCGATTTTTTTCCAGATTTTTTTTCCGTTTTTTTTTTTTTAAAGTTCTGCTGACCCTCGTTCTTTAAATGACGCTATCCCGAGGAGGACACCTAAAGGCGAGCCGTAATGGCCTCATCTTTGGCAAGCTCCTCCGGTTTTTTTCCAGATTTTTTTTTCCGTTTTTTTTTTTTTTTTTTTTTTTTTTTTTTTTTTTTTTTTAAGTTCTGCTGACCCTCGTTCTTTAAATGACGCTATCCCGAGGAGGACACCTAAAGGCGAGCCGTAATGGCCTCATCTTTGGAAGCTCCTCCGGTTTTTTTCCAGATTTTTTTTCCATTTTTTTTTTTTTTTTTTAAGTTCTGCTGACCCTCGTTCTTTAAATGACGCTCTCCCGAGGAGGACACCTAAAGGCGAGCCGTAATGGCCTCATCTTTGGCAAGCTCCTCCGGTTTTTTTCCAGATTTTTTTTTTTTTTAAGTTCTGCTGACCGTCGTTCTTTAAATGACCCTATCCCGAGGAGGACACCTAAAGGCAAGCCGTAATGGCCTCATCTTTGGCATGCTCCTCCGGTTTTTTTCACAGTTTTTTTCCAGATTTTTTTTCCGTTTTTTTTTTTTTTTTTTTTTTTTTTAACGTTCTGCTGACCCTCGTTCTTTAAATGACGCTATCCCGAGGAGGACACCTAAAGGCGAGCCGTAATGGCCTCATCTTTGGCAAGCTCCTCCGGTTTTTTTCCAGATTTTTTTTCCTTTTTTTTTTTTTTTTTTAAGTTCTGCTGACCCTCGTTCTTTAAATGACGCTATCCCGAGGAGGACACCTAAAGGCGAGCCGTAATGGCCTCATCTTTGGCAAGCTCCTCCGGTTTTTTTCCAGATTTTTTTTCTGTTTTTTTTTTTTTTTTTTTTAAGTTCTGCTGACCCTCGTTCTTTAAATGACGCTATCCCGAGGAGGACACCTAAAGGCGAGCCGTAATGGCCTCATCTTTGGCAAGCTCCTCCGGTTTTTTTCCAGATTTTTTTTCTGTTTTTTTTTTTTTTTTTTTTTAAGTTCTGCTGACCCTCGTTCTTTAAATGACGCTATCCCGAGGAGGACACCTAAAGGCGAGCCGTAATGGCCTCATCTTTGGCAAGCTCCTCCGGTTTTTTTCCAGATTTTTTTTCCGTGTTTTTTTTTTTTTTTTAAGTTCTGCTGACCCTCGTTCTTTAAATGACGCTATCCCGAGGAGGACACCTAAAGGCGAGCCGTAATTGCCTCATCTTTGGCAAGCTCCTCCGGTTTTTTTCCAGATTTTTTTTCCGTTTTTTTTTTTTTTTTTTTTTTTTTTAAGTTCTGCTGACCCTCGTTCTTTAAATGACGCTATCCCGAGGCGGACACCTAAAGGCGAGCCGTAATGGCCTCATCTTTGGCAAGCTCCTCCGATTTTTTTCCAGATTTTTTTTCCGTTTTTTTTTTTTTTTTTTTTAAGTTCTGCTGACCCTCGTTCTTTAAATGACGCTATCCCGAGGAGGACACCTAAAGGCGAGCCGTAATGGCCTCATCTTTGGCAAGCTCCTCCGGTTTTTTTCCAGATTTTTTTTCCGTTTTTTTTTTTTTTTTTTTTAAGTTCTGCTGACCCTCGTTCTTTAAATGACGCTATCCCGAGGAGGACACCTAAAGGCGAGCCGTAATGGCCTCATCTTTGGCAAGCTCCACCGGTTTTTTTCCAGATTTTTTTTTTTTTTTTAAGTTCTGCTGACCGTCGTTCTTTAAATGACCCTATCCCGAGGAGGACACCTAAAGGCAAGCCGTAATGGCCTCATCTTTGGCATGCTCCTCCGGTTTTTTTCACAGTTTTTTTCCAGATTTTTTTTCCGTTTTTTTTTTTTTTTTTTTTTTTTTTTTTTTTTTTTTTTTTTTTTTTTTTTTAAGTTCTGCTGACCCTCGTTCTTTAAATGACGCTATCCCGAGGTGGACACCTAAAGGCGAGCCGTAATGGCCTCATCTTTGGCAAGCTCCTCCGGTTTTTTTCCAGATTTTTTTTCCGTTTTTTTTTTTTTTTTTTTTTTAAGTTCTGCTGACCCTCGTTCTTTAAATGACGCTATCCCGAGGAGGACACCTAAAGGCGAGCCGTAATGGCCTCATCTTTGGCAAGCTCCACCGGTTTTTTTCCAGATTTTTTTTTTTTTTAAGTTCTGCTGACCGTCGTTCTTTAAATGACCCTATCCCGAGGAGGACACCTAAAGGCAAGCCGTAATGGCCTCATCTTTGGCATGCTCCTCCGGTTTTTTTCACAGTTTTTTTCCAGATTTTTTTTCCGTTTTTTTTTTTTTTTTTTTTTTTTTTTTTTTTTTAGTTCTGCTGACCCTCGTTCTTTAAATGACGCTATCCCGAGGAGGACACCTAAAGGCGAGCCGTAATGGCCTCATCTTTGGCAAGCTCCTCCGGTTTTTTTCCAGATTTTTTTTCCGTGTTTTTTTTTTTTTTTTTTAAGTTCTGCTGACCCTCGTTCTTTAAATGACGCTATCCCGAGGAGGACACCTAAAGGCGAGCCGTAATTGCCTCATCTTTGGCAAGCTCCTCCGGTTTTTTTCCAGATTTTTTTTCCGTTTTTTTTTTTTTTTTTTTTTTTTTTTTTTTTTTTTTTTTTTAAGTTCTGCTGACCCTCGTTCTTTAAATGACGCTATCCCGAGGAGGACACCTAAAGGCGAGCCGTAATGGCCTCATCTTTGGCAAGCTCCTCCGATTTTTTTCCAGATTTTTTTTCCGTTTTTTTTTTTTTTTTTTTTAAGTTCTGCTGACCCTCGTTCTTTAAATGACGCTATCCCGAGGAGGACACCTAAAGGCGAGCCGTAATGGCCTCATCTTTGGCAAGCTCCACCGGTTTTTTTCCAGATTTTTTTTTTTTTTTAAGTTCTGCTGACCGTCGTTCTTTAAATGACCCTATCCCGAGGAGGACACCTAAAGGCAAGCCGTAATGGCCTCATCTTTGGCATGCTCCTCCGGTTTTTTTCACAGTTTTTTTCCAGATTTTTTTTCCGTTTTTTTTTTTTTTTGTTTTTTGTTTTTTTTTTTAGTTCTGCTGACCCTCGTTCTTTAAATGACGCTATCCCGAGGAGGACACCTAAAGGCGAGCCGTAATGGCCTCATCTTTGGCAAGCTCCTCCGGTTTTTTTCCAGATTTTTTTTCCGTGTTTTTTTTTTTTTTTTTTAAGTTCTGCTGACCCTCGTTCTTTAAATGACGCTATCCCGAGGAGGACACCTAAAGGCGAGCCGTAATGGCCTCATCTTTGGCAAGCTCTTCCGGTTTTTTTCACAGTTTTCTTCCAGATTTTTTTTCCGTTTTTTTTTTTTTTTTTTTTTTTTTTTTTTTTTATTTATACGTTCTGCTGACCCTCGTTCTTTAAATGACGCTATCCCGAGGAGGACACCTAAAGGCGAGCCTTAATGGCCTCATCTTTGGCAAGCTCCTCCGGTTTTTTTCCAGATTTTTTTTCCGTTTTTTTTTTTTTTTTTTTTTAAGTTCTGCTGACCCTCGTTCTTTAAATGACGCTATCCCGAGGAGGACACCTAAAGGCGAGCCGTAATGGCCTCATCTTTGGCAAGCTCCTCCGGTTTTTTTCCAGATTTTTTTTTTTTTAAGTTCTGCTGACCGTCGTTCTTTAAATGACCCTATCCCGAGGAGGACACCTAAAGGCGAGCCGTAATGGCCTCATCTTTGGCAAGCTCCTCCGGTTTTTTTCACAGATTTTTTCCAGATTTTTTTCCGTTTTTTTTTTTTTTTTTTTAAGTTCTGCTGACCCTCGTTCTTTAAATGACGCTATCCCGAGGAGGACACCTAAAGGCGAGCCGTAATGGCCTCATCTTTGGCAAGCTCCTCCGGTTTTTTTCCAGATTTTTTTTTTTTTTTTAAGTTCTGCTGACCCTCGTTCTTTAAATGACCCTATCCCGAGGAGGACACCTAAAGGCGAGCCGTAATGGCCTCATCTTTGGCAAGCTCCTCCGGTTTTTTTCACAGTTTTTTTCCAGATTTTTTTTCCGTTTTTTTTTTTTTTTTTTTTTTTTTTTTTTTTTTAACGTTCTGCTGACCCTCGTTCTTTAAATGACGCTATCCCGAGGAGGACACCTAAAGGCGAGCCGTAATGGCCTCATCTTTGGCAAGCTCCTCCGATTTTTTTCACAGTTTTTTTCCAGATTTTTTTTCCGTTTTTTTTTTTTTTTTTTAAAGTTCTGCTGACCCTCGTTCTTTAAATGACGCTATCTCGAGGAGGACACCTAAAGGCGAGCCGTAATGGCCTCATCTTTGGCAAGCTCCTCCGGTTTTTTTCCAGATTTTTTTTCCGTGTTTTTTTTTTTTTTTTTTTAAGTTCTGCTGACCCTCGTTCTTTAAATGACGCTATCCCGAGGAGGACACCTAAAGGCGAGCCGTAATGGCCTCATCTTTGGCAAGCTCCTCCGGTTTTTTTCCAGATTTTTTTTCCGTTTTTTTTTTTTTTTTAAGTTCTGCGGACCCTCGTTCTTTAAATGACGCTATCCCGAGGAGGACACCTAAAGGCGAGCCGTAATGGCCTCATCTTTGGCAAGCTCCTCCGGTTTTTTTCCAGATTTTTTTTCCGTTTTTTTTTTTTTTTTTTTTAAGTTCTGCTGACCCTCGTTCTTTAAATGACGCTATCCCGAGGAGGACACCTAAAGGCGAGCCGTAATGGCCTCATCTTTGGCAAGCTCCTCCGGTTTTTTTCCAGATTTTTTTTTTTTTTAAGTTCTGCTGACCGTCGTTCTTTAAATGACCCTATCCCGAGGAGGACACCTAAAGGCGAGCCGTAATGGCCTCATCTTTGGCAAGCTCTTCCTGTTTTTTTCACAGTTTTTTTCCAGATTTTTTTTCCGTTTTTTTTTTTTTTTTTTTTTTTTTTTTTTTTTTTTTTTTTTTTTTTTTTTTTTTTTTTTTTTTAAGTTCTGCTGACCCTCGTTCTTTAAATGACGCTATCCCGAGGAGGACACCTAAAGGCGAGCCGTAATGGCCTCATCTTTGGCAAGCTCCTCCGGTTTTTTTCCAGATTTTTTTTCCGTTTATTTATTTTTTTTTTTTAAGTTCTGCTGACCCTCGTTCTTTAAATGACGCTATCCCGAGGAGGACACCTAAAGGCGAGCCGTAATGGCCTCATCTTTGGCAAGCTCCTCCAGTTTTTTTCCAGATTTTTCTTTCCGTTTTTTTTTTTTTTTTTTTTTTTTTTTTTTTTTAAGTTCTGCTGACCCTCGTTCTTTAAATGACGCTATCCCGAGGAGGACACCTAAAGGCGAGCCGTAATGGCCTCATCTTTGGCAAGCTCCTCCGGTTTTTTTCCAGATTTTTTTTTTTTTTTTAAGTTCTGCTGACCCTCGTTCTTTAAATGACCCTATCCCGAGGAGGACACCTAAAGGCGAGCCGTAATGGCCTCATCTTTGGCAAGCTCCTCCGGTTTTTTTCACAGTTTTTTTCCAGATTTTTTTTCCGTTTTTTTTTTTTTTTTTTTTTTTTTTTTTTTTTTTTTTAACGTTCTGCTGACCCTCGTTCTTTAAATGACGCTATCCCGAGGAGGACACCTAAAGGCGAGCCGTAATGGCCTCATCTTTGGCAAGCTCCTCCGGTTTTTTTCCAGATTTTTTTTCCGTTTATTTATTTTTTTTTTTTAAGTTCTGCTGACCCTCGTTCTTTAAATGACGCTATCCCGAGGAGGACACCTAAAGGCGAGCCGTAATGGCCTCATCTTTGGCAAGCTCCTCCAGTTTTTTTCCAGATTTTTCTTTCCGTTTTTTTTTTTTTTTTTTTTTTTTTTTTTTTTTTTAAGTTCTGCTGACCCTCGTTCTTTAAATGACGCTATCCCGAGGAGGACACCTAAAGGCGAGCCGTAATGGCCTCATCTTTGGCAAGCTCCTCCGGTTTTTTTCCAGATTTTTTTTTTTTTTTTAAGTTCTGCTGACCCTCGTTCTTTAAATGACCCTATCCCGAGGAGGACACCTAAAGGCGAGCCGTAATGGCCTCATCTTTGGCAAGCTCCTCCGGTTTTTTTCACAGTTTTTTTCCAGATTTTTTTTCCGTTTTTTTTTTTTTTTTTTTTTTTTTTTTTTTTTTTTTAACGTTCTGCTGACCCTCGTTCTTTAAATGACGCTATCCCGAGGAGGACACCTAAAGGCGAGCCGTAATGGCCTCATCTTTGGCAAGCTCCTCCGATTTTTTTCACAGTTTTTTTCCAGATTTTTTTTCCGTTTTTTTTTTTTTTTTTTAAAGTTCTGCTGACCCTCGTTCTTTAAATGACGCTATCTCGAGGAGGACACCTAAAGGCGAGCCGTAATGGCCTCATCTTTGGCAAGCTCCTCCGGTTTTTTTCCAGATTTTTTTTCCGTGTTTTTTTTTTTTTTTTTTTAAGTTCTGCTGACCCTCGTTCTTTAAATGACGCTATCCCGAGGAGGACACCTAAAGGCGAGCCGTAATGGCCTCATCTTTGGCAAGCTCCTCCGGTTTTTTTCCAGATTTTTTTTCCGTTTTTTTTTTTTTTTTTAAGTTCTGCGGACCCTCGTTCTTTAAATGACGCTATCCCGAGGAGGACACCTAAAGGCGAGCCGTAATGGCCTCATCTTTGGCAAGCTCCTCCGGTTTTTTTCCAGATTTTTTTTCCGTTTTTTTTTTTTTTTTTTTTTAAGTTCTGCTGACCCTCGTTCTTTAAATGACGCTATCCCGAGGAGGACACCTAAAGGCGAGCCGTAATGGCCTCATCTTTGGCAAGCTCCTCCGGTTTTTTTCCAGATTTTTTTTTTTTTTAAGTTCTGCTGACCGTCGTTCCTTAAATGACCCTATCCCGAGGAGGACACCTAAAGGCGAGCCGTAATGGCCTCATCTTTGGCAAGCTCTTCCTGTTTTTTTCACAGTTTTTTTCCAGATTTTTTTTCCGTTTTTTTTTTTTTTTTTTTTTTTTTTTTTTTTTTTTTTTTTTTTTTTTTTTTAAGTTCTGCTGACCCTCGTTCTTTAAATGACGCTATCCCGAGGAGGACACCTAAAGGCGAGCCGTAATGGCCTCATCTTTGGCAAGCTCCTCCGGTTTTTTTCCAGATTTTTTTTCCGTTTATTTATTTTTTTTTTTTAAGTTCTGCTGACCCTCGTTCTTTAAATGACGCTATCCCGAGGAGGACACCTAAAGGCGAGCCGTAATGGCCTCATCTTTGGCAAGCTCCTCCAGTTTTTTTCCAGATTTTTCTTTCCGTTTTTTTTTTTTTTTTTTTTTTTTTTTTTTTTTTAAGTTCTGCTGACCCTCGTTCTTTAAATGACGCTATCCCGAGGAGGACACCTAAAGGCGAGCCGTAATGGCCTCATCTTTGGCAAGCTCCTCCGGTTTTTTTCCAGATTTTTTTTCCGTTTTTTTTTTTTAAAGTTCTGCTGACCCTCGTTCTTTAAATGACGCTATCCCGAGGAGGACACCTAAAGGCGAGCCGTAATGGCCTCATCTTTGGCAAGCTCTTCCGGTTTTTTTCACAGTTTTCTTCCAGATTTTTTTTCCGTTTTTTTTTTTTTTTTTTTTACGTTCTGCTGACCCTCGTTCTTTAAATGACGCTATCCCGAGGAGGACACCTAAAGGCGAGCCGTAATGGCCTCATCTTTGGCAAGCTCCTCCGGTTTTTTTCCAGATTTTTTTTTTTTTTAAGTTCTGCTGACCGTCGTTCTTTAAATGACCCTATCCCGAGGAGGACACCTAAAGGCGAGCCGTAATGGCCTCATCTTTGGCAAGCTCTTCCGGTTTTTTTCACAGTTTTTTTCCAGATTTTTTTTCCGTTTTTTTTTTTTTTTTTTTTTTTTTTTTTTTTTTTTTTTTTTTTTATTAAGTTCTGCTGACCCTCGTTCTTTAAATGACGCTATCCCGAGGAGGACACCTAAAGGCGAGCCGTAATGGCCTCATCTTTGGCAAGCTCCTCCGGTTTTTTTCCAGATTTTTTTTCCGTTTATTTATTTTTTTTTTTGAAGTTCTGCTGACCCTCGTTCTTTAAATGACGCTATCCCGAGGAGGACACCTAAAGGCGAGCCGTAATGGCCTCATCTTTGGCAAGCTCCTCCAGTTTTTTTCCAGATTTTTCTTTCCGTTTTTTTTTTTTTTTTTCTTTTTTTTTTTTTTTTTTTTTTTTTTTTTTTTTAGTTCTGCTGACCCTCGTTCTTTAAATGACGCTATCCCGAGGAGGACACCTAAAGGCGAGCCGTAATGGCCTCATCTTTGGCAAGCTCCTCCGGTTTTTTTCCAGATTTTTTTTCCGTTTTTTTTTTTTTAAAGTTCTGCTGACCCTCGTTCTTTAAATGACGCTATCCCGAGGAGGACACCTAAAGGCGAGCCGTAATGGCCTCATCTTTGGCAAGCTCTTCCGGTTTTTTTCACAGTTTTCTTCCAGATTTTTTTTCCATTTTTTTTTTTTTTTTTTTTTTTTTTTTTTTTTTACGTTCTGCTGACCCTCGTTCTTTAAATGACGCTATCCCGAGGAGGACACCTAAAGGCGAGCCGTAATGGCCTCATCTTTGGCAAGCTCCTCCGATTTTTTTCCAGATTTTTTTTCCGTTTTTTTTTTTTTTTTTTTTTAAGTTCTGCTGACCCTCGTTCTTTAAATGACGCTATTCCGAGGAGGACACCTAAAGGCGAGCCGTAATGGCCTCATCTTTGGCAAGCTCCTCCGGTTTTTTTCCAGATTTTTTTTTTTTTTTAAGTTCTGCTGACCCTCGTTCTTTAAATGACCCTATCCCGAGGAGGACACCTAAAGGCGAGCCGTAATGGCCTCATCTTTGGCAAGCTCCTCCGGTTTTTTTCCAGATTTTTTTTCCGTTTTTTTTTTTTTTTTTTTTTTTTTTAACGTTCTGCTGACCCTCGTTCTTTAAATGACGCTATCCCGAGGAGGACACCTAAAGGCGAGCCGTAATGGCCTCATCTTTGGCAAGCTCCTCCGGTTTTTTTTTTTTTTTTTTTTTTTTTTTTTTTTTTTTTTTTTTACGTTCTGCTGACCCTCGTTCTTTAAATGACGCTATCCCGAGGAGGACACCTAAAGGCGAGCCGTAATGGCCTCATCTTTGGCAAGCTCCTCCGGTTTTTTTCCAGATTTTTTTTTTTTTAAGTTCTGCTGACCGTCGTTCTTTAAATGACCCTATCCCGAGGAGGACACCTAAAGGCGAGCCGTAATGGCCTCATCTTTGGCAAGCTCTTCCTGTTTTTTTCACAGTTTTTTTCCAGATTTTTTTTCCGTTTTTTTTTTTTTTTTTTTTTTTTTTTTTTTTTTTTTTATGTTCTGCTGACCCTCGTTCTTTAAATGACGCTATCCCGAGGAGGACACCTAAAGGCGAGCCGTAATGGCCTCATCTTTGGCAAGCTCCTCCGGTTTTTTTCCAGATTTTTTTTCCGTTTATTTATTTTTTTTTTTTAAGTTCTGCTGACCCTCGTTCTTTAAATGACGCTATCCCGAGGAGGACACCTAAAGGCGAGCCGTAATGGCCTCATCTTTGGCAAGCTCCTCCAGTTTTTTTCCAGATTTTTCTTTCCGTTTTTTTTTTTTTTTTTTTTTTTTTTTTTTTTTAAGTTCTGCTGACCCTCGTTCTTTAAATGACGCTATCCCGAGGAGGACACCTAAAGGCGAGCCGTAATGGCCTCATCTTTGGCAAGCTCCTCCGGTTTTTTTCCAGATTTTTTTTCCGTTTTTTTTTTTTTAAAGTTCTGCTGACCCTCGTTCTTTAAATGACGCTATCCCGAGGAGGACACCTAAAGGCGAGCCGTAATGGCCTCATCTTTGGCAAGCTCTTCCGGTTTTTTTCACAGTTTTCTTCCAGATTTTTTTTCCGTTTTTTTTTTTTTTTTTTTTTTTTACGTTCTGCTGACCCTCGTTCTTTAAATGACGCTATCCCGAGGAGGACACCTAAAGGCGAGCCGTAATGGCCTCATCTTTGTCAAGCTCCTCCGGTTTTTTTCCAGATTTTTTTTTTTTTTAAGTTCTGCTGACCGTCGTTCTTTAAATGACCCTATCCCGAGGAGGACACCTAAAGGCGAGCCGTAATGGCCTCATCTTTGGCAAGCTCTTCCGGTTTTTTTCACAGTTTTTTTCCAGATTTTTTTTCCGTTTTTTTTTTTTTTTTTTTTTTTTTTTTTTTTATGTTCTGCTGACCCTCGTTCTTTAAATGACGCTATCCCGAGGAGGACACCTAAAGGCGAGCCGTAATGGCCTCATCTTTGGCAAGCTCCTCCAGTTTTTTTCCAGATTTTTTTTCCGTTTATTTATTTTTTTTTTTAAGTTCTGCTGACCCTCGTTCTTTAAATGACGCTATCCCGAGGAGGACACCTAAAGGCGAGCCGTAATGGCCTCATCTTTGGCAAGCTCCTCCAGTTTTTTTCCAGATTTTTCTTTCCGTTTTTTTTTTTTTTTTTTTTTTTTTTTTTTTTTTTTTTTTTTTTAAGTTCTGCTGACCCTCGTTCTTTAAATGACGCTATCCCGAGGAGGACACCTAAAGGCGAGCCGTAATGGCCTCATCTTTGGCAAGCTCCTCCGGTTTTTTTCCAGATTTTTTTTCCGTTTTTTTTTTTTAAAGTTCTGCTGACCCTCGTTCTTTAAATGACGCTATCCCGAGGAGGACACCTAAAGGCGAGCCGTAATGGCCTCATCTTTGGCAAGCTCTTCCGGTTTTTTTCACAGTTTTCTTCCAGATTATTTTTCCGTTTTTTTTTTTTTTTTTTTTTTTTTTTTTTTTTTTTTACGTTCTGCTGACCCTCGTTCTTTAAATGACGCTATCCCGAGGAGGACACCTAAAGGCGAGCCGTAATGGCCTCATCTTTGGCAAGCTCCTCCGGTTTTTTTCCAGATTTTTTTCCTTTTTTTTTTTTTTTTTTTTTTTTAAGTTCTGCTGACCCTCGTTCTTTAAATGACGCTATTCCGAGGAGGACACCTAAAGGCGAGCCGTAATGGCCTCATCTTTGGCAAGCTCCTCCGGTTTTTTTCCAGATTTTTTTTTTTTTTAAGTTCTGCTGACCCTCGTTCTTTAAATGACCCTATCCCGAGGAGGACACCTAAAGGCGAGCCGTAATGGCCTCATCTTTCGCAAGCTCCTCCGGTTTTTTTCCAGATTTTTTTTCTGTTTTTTTTTTTTTTTTTTTTTTTAACGTTCTGCTGACCCTCGTTCTTTAAATGACGCTATCCCGAGGAGGACACCTAAAGGCGAGCCGTAATGGCCTCATCTTTGGCAAGCTCCTCCGGTTTTTTTTTTTTTTTTTTTTTTTTTTTTTTTTTTTTTTTTTTTTTTTTTTTTTACGTTCTGCTGACCCTCGTTCTTTAAATGACGCTATCCCGAGGAGGACACCTAAAGGCGAGCCGTAATGGCCTCATCTTTGGCAAGCTCCTCCGGTTTTTTTCCAGATTTTTTTTTCCGTTTTTTTTTTTTTTTTTTTTTTTTTTTTTTTTTAAGTTCTGCTGACCCTCGTTCTTTAAATGACGCTATCCCGAGGAGGACACCTAAAGGCGAGCCGTAATGGCCTCATCTTTGGCAAGCTCCTCCGGTTTTTTTCAAAATTTTTTTTCCGTTTTTTTTTTTTTTTTTTTTTTAAGTTCTGCTGACCCTCGTTCTGTAAATGACGCTATCCCGAGGAGGACACCTAAAGGCGAGCCGTAATGGCCTCATCTTTGGCAAGCTCCTCTGGTTTTTTTCCAGATTTTTTTTCCGTTTTTTTTTTTTTTTTTTTTTTTTTTTTTTTTTTTTTTTTTTTTTTTTAAGTTCTGCTGACCCTCGTTCTTTAAATGACGCTATCCCGAGGAGGACACCTAAAGGCGAGCCGTAATGGCCTCATCTTTGGCAAGCTCCTCCGGTTTTTTTCAAAATTTTTTTTCCGTTTTTTTTTTTTTTTTTTTTTAAGTTCTGCTGACCCTCGTTCTGTAAATGACGCTATCCCGAGGAGGACACCTAAAGGCGAGCCGTAATGGCCTCATCTTTGGCAAGCTCCTCCGGTTTTTTTCCACATTTTTTTCCGTTTTTTTTTTTTTTAAAGTTCTGCTGACCCTCGTTCTTTAAATGACGCTATCCCGAGGAGGACACCTAAAGGCGAGCCGTAATGGCCTCATCTTTGGCAAGCTCCTCCGGTTTTTTTCCAGATTTTTTTTCCGTTTTTTTTTTTTTTTTTTTTTAAGTTCTGCTGACCCTCGTTCTTTAAATGACGCTATCCCGAGGAGGACACCTAAAGGCGAGCCGTAATGGCCTCATCTTTGGCAAGCTCCTCCGGTTTTTTTCCAGATTTTTTTTCCGTGTTTTTTTTTTTTTTTTTTTTAAGTTCTGCTGACCCTCGTTCTTTAAATGACGCTATCCCGAGGAGGACACCTAAAGGCGAGCCGTAATTGCCTCATCTTTGGCAAGCTCCTCCGGTTTTTTTCCAGATTTTTTTTCCGTTTTTTTTTTTTTTTTTTTTTAAGTTCTGCTGACCCTCGTTCTTTAAATGACGCTATCCCGAGGAGGACACCTAAAGGCGAGCCGTAATGGCCTCATCTTTGGCAAGCTCCTCCGGTTTTTTTCCAGATTTTTTTTCCGTTTTTTTTTTTTTTTTTTTTAAGTTCTGCTGACCCTCGTTCTTTAAATGACGCTATCCCGAGGAGGACACCTAAAGGCGAGCCGTAATGGCCTCATCTTTGGCAAGCTCCTCCGGTTTTTTTCCACATTTTTTTTCTGTTTTTTTTTTTTTTTTTTTTTTAAAGTTCTGCTGACCCTCGTTCTTTAAATGACGCTATCCCAAGGAGGACACCTAAAGGCGAGCCGTAATGGCCTCATCTTTGGCAAGCTCCTCCGGTTTTTTTCCAGATTTTTTTTTCCGTTTTTTTTTTTTTTTTTTTTAAAGTTCTGCTGACCCTCGTTCTTTAAATGACGCTATCCCAAGGAGGACACCTAAAGGCGAGCCGTAATGGCCTCATCTTTGGCAAGCTCCTCCGGTTTTTTTCCAGATTTTTTTTTCCGTTTTTTTTTTTTTTTTTTTTTTTTTAAAGTTCTGCTGACCCTCGTTCTGTAAATGACGCTATCCCGAGGAGGACACCTAAAGGCGAGCCGTAATGGCCTCATCTTTGGCAAGCTCCTCTGGTTTTTTTCCAGATTTTTTTTCCGTTTTTTTTTTTTTTTTTTTTTTTTTTTTTTTTTTTTTTTTTTTTTTTTAAGTTCTGCTGACCCTCGTTCTTTAAATGACGCTATCCCGAGGAGGACACCTAAAGGCGAGCCGTAATGGCCTCATCTTTGGCAAGCTCCTCCGGTTTTTTTCAAAATTTTTTTTCCGTTTTTTTTTTTTTTTTTTTTTTAAGTTCTGCTGACCCTCGTTCTGTAAATGACGCTATCCCGAGGAGGACACCTAAAGGCGAGCCGTAATGGCCTCATCTTTGGCAAGCTCCTCCGGTTTTTTTCCACATTTTTTTTCCGTTTTTTTTTTTTTTTAAAGTTCTGCTGACCCTCGTTCTTTAAATGACGCTATCCCGAGGAGGACACCTAAAGGCGAGCCGTAATGGCCTCATCTTTGGCAAGCTCCTCCGGTTTTTTTCCAGATTTTTTTTCCGTTTTTTTTTTTTTTTTTTTTTTAAGTTCTGCTGACCCTCGTTCTTTAAATGACGCTATCCCGAGGAGGACACCTAAAGGCGAGCCGTAATGGCCTCATCTTTGGCAAGCTCCTCCGGTTTTTTTCCAGATTTTTTTTCCGTGTTTTTTTTTTTTTTTTAAGTTCTGCTGACCCTCGTTCTTTAAATGACGCTATCCCGAGGAGGACACCTAAAGGCGAGCCGTAATGGCCTCATCTTTGGCAAGCTCCTCCGGTTTTTTTCCAGATTTTTTTTCCGTTTTT
>NC_142439.1:63210000-63230000 GCF_059453495.1 Arachis ipaensis | reverse complement strand
TTTTTTTTTAAGTTCTGCTGACCCTCGTTCTTTAAATGACGCTATCCCAAGGAGGACACCTAAAGGCGAGCCGTAATGGCCTCATCTTTGGCAAGCTCCTCCGGTTTTTTTCCAGATTTTTTTTCCATTTTTTTTTTTAAGTTCTGCTGACCCTCGTTCTTTAAATGACGCTATCCCGAGGAGGACGCCTAAAGGCGAGCCGTAATGGCCTCATCTTTGGCAAGCTCCTCCGGTTTTTTTCCAGATTTTTTTTTCCGTTTTTTTTTTTTTTTTTAAGTTCTGCTGACCCTCGTTCTTTAAATGACGCTATCCCGAGGAGGACACCTAAAGGCGAGCCGTAATTGCCTCATCTTTGGCAAGCTCCTCCGGTTTTTTTCCAGATTTTTTTTCCGTTTTTTTTTTTTTTTTTTTTTTTTTTAAGTTCTGCTGACCCTCGTTCTTTAAATGACGCTATCCCGAGGAGGACACCTAAAGGCGAGCCGTAATGGCCTCATCTTTGGCAAGCTCCTCCGGTTTTTTTCCAGATTTTTTTTCCGTTTTTTTTTTTTTTTTTTTTTTTTAAGTTCTGCTGACCCTCGTTCTTTAAATGACGCTATCCCGAGGAGGACACCTAAAGGCGAGCCGTAATGGCCTCATCTTTGGCAAGCTCCTCCGGTTTTTTTCCAGATTTTTTTTTTTAAGTTCTCCTGACCGTCGTTCTTTAAATGACCCTATCCCGAGGAGGACACCTAAAGGCGAGCCGTAATGGCCTCATCTTTGGCAAGCTCTTCCGGTTTTTTTCACAGTTTTTTTCCAGATTTTTTTTCCTTTTTTTTTTTTTTTTTTTTTTTTTTTTTTTTTTAAGTTCTGCTGACCCTCGTTCTTTAAATGACGCTATCCCGAGGAGGACACCTAAAGGCGAGCCGTAATGGCCTCATCTTTGGCAAGCTCCTCCGGTTTTTTTCCAGATTTTTTTTCCGTTTATTTTTTTTTTTTTTTTAAGTTCTGCTGACCCTCGTTCTTTAAATGACGCTATCCCGAGGAGGACACCTAAAGGCGAGCCGTAATGGCCTCATCTTTGGCAAGCTCCTCCGGTTTTTTTCCAGATTTTTCTTTCCGTTTTTTTTTTTTTTTTTTTAAGTTCTGCTGACCCTCGTTCTTTAAATGACGCTATCCCGAGGAGGACACCTAAAGGCGAGCCGTAATGGCCTCATCTTTGGCAAGCTCCTCCGGTTTTTTTCCAGATTTTTTTTCCGTTTTTTTTTTTTAAAGTTCTGCTGACCCTCGTTCTTTAAATGACGCTATCCCGAGGAGGACACCTAAAGGCGAGCCGTAATGGCCTCATCTTTGGCAAGCTCTTCCGGTTTTTTTCACAGTTTTCTTCCAGATTTTTTTTCCGTTTTTTTTTTTTTTTTTTTTTTTTTTTTTTTTTTTTTTTTTTTTTTTTTTTTTTTTTTTTTTTTTTTTTTTTTTTTTTTTACGTTCTGCTGACCCTCGTTCTTTAAATGACGCTATCCCGAGGAGGACACCTAAAGGCGAGCCGTAATGGCCTCATCTTTGGCAAGCTCCTCCGGTTTTTTTCCAGATTTTTTTTCCGTTTTTTTTTTTTTTTTTTTTTTAAGTTCTGCTGACCCTCGTTCTTTAAATGACGCTATTCCGAGGAGGACACCTAAAGGCGAGCCGTAATGGCCTCATCTTTGGCAAGCTCCTCCGGTTTTTTTCCAGATTTTTTTTTTTTTAAGTTCTGCTGACCCTCGTTCTTTAAATGACCCTATCCCGAGGAGGACACCTAAAGGCGAGCCGTAATGGCCTCATCTTTGGCAAGCTCCTCCGGTTTTTTTCCAGATTTTTTTTCCTTTTTTTTTTTTTTTTTTTTTTAACGTTCTGCTGACCCTCGTTCTTTAAATGACGCTATCCCGAGGAGGACACCTAAAGGCGAGCCGTAATGGCCTCATCTTTGGCAAGCTCCTCCGGGTTTTTTTTTTTTTTTTTTTTTTTTTTTTTTTTTTTTTTTTTTTTTTTTTTTTTTTTTTTTTTTTTTTACGTTCTGCTGACCCTCGTTCTTTAAATGACGCTATCCCGAGGAGGACACCTAAAGGCGAGCCGTAATGGCCTCATCTTTGGCAAGCTCCTCCAGTTTTTTTCCAGATTTTTTTTCCTTTTTTTTTTTTTTTTTTTTAACGTTCTGCTGACCCTCGTTCTTTAAATGACGCTATCCCGAGGAGGACACCTAAAGGCGAGCCATAATGGCCTCATCTTTGGCAAGCTCCTCCGGGTTTTTTTTTTTTTTTTTTTTTTTTTTTTTTTTTTTTTTTTTTTTTTTTAAGTTCTGCTGACCCTCGTTCTTTAAATGACGCTATCCCGAGGAGGACACCTAAAGGCGAGCCGTAATGGCCTCATCTTTGGCAAGCTCTTCCGGTTTTTTTCACAGTTTTTTTCCAGATTTTTTTTCGGTTTTTTTTTTTTTTTTTTTTACTTTTCTGCTGACCCTCGTTCTTTAAATGACGCTATCCCGAGGAGGACACCTAAAGGCGAGCCGTAATGGCCTCATCTTTGGCAAGCTCCTCCGGTTTTTTTCCACATTTTTTTTCCGTTTTTTTTTTTTTTTTTTTTTTTTTTAAAGTTCTGCTGACCCTCGTTCTTTAAATGACGCTATCCCAAGGAGGACACCTAAAGGCGAGCCGTAATGGCCTCATCTTTGGCAAGCTCCTCCGGTTTTTTTCCAGATTTTTTTTTTTTTAAGTTCTGCTGACCGTCGTTCTTTAAATGACCCTATCCCGAGGAGGACACCTAAAGGCGAGCCGTAATGGCCTCATCTTTGGCAAGCTCCTCCGGTTTTTTTCACAGATTTTTTCCAGATTTTTTTCCGTTTTTTTTTTTTTTTTTTTTTTTTTTTTTTTTTTTTTAAGTTCTGCTGACCCTCGTTCTTTAAATGACGCTATCCCGAGGAGGACACCTAAAGGCGAGCCGTAATGGCCTCATCTTTGGCAAGCTCCTCCGGTTTTTTTCCAGATTTTTCTTTCCGTTTTTTTTTTTTTTTTTTTAAGTTCTGCTGACCCTCGTTCTTTAAATGACGCTATCCCGAGGAGGACACCTAAAGGCGAGCCGTAATGGCCTCATCTTTGGCAAGCTCCTCCGGTTTTTTTCCAGATTTTTTTTCCGTTTTTTTTTTTTTAAAGTTCTGCTGACCCTCGTTCTTTAAATGACGCTATCCCGAGGAGGACACCTAAAGGCGAGCCGTAATGGCCTCATCTTTGGCAAGCTCTTCCGGTTTTTTTCACAGTTTTCTTCCAGATTTTTTTTCCGTTTCTTTTTTTTTTTTTTTTTTTTTTTTTTTTTTTTTTTTTTTTTTTTTTTTTTTACGTTCTGCTGACCCTCGTTCTTTAAATGACGCTATCCCGAGGAGGACACCTAAAGGCGAGCCGTAATGGCCTCATCTTTGGCAAGCTCCTCCGGTTTTTTTCCAGATTTTTTTTCCGTTTTTTTTTTTTTTTTTTTTTAAGTTCTGCTGACCCTCGTTCTTTAAATGACGCTATCCCGAGGAGGACACCTAAAGGCGAGCCGTAATGGCCTCATCTTTGGCAAGCTCCTCCGGTTTTTTTCCAAATTTTTTTTCCGTGTTTTTTTTTTTTTTTTTAAGTTCTGCTGACCCTCGTTCTTTAAATGACGCTATCCCGAGGAGGACACCTAAAGGCGAGCCGTAATTGCCTCATCTTTGGCAAGCTCCTCCGGTTTTTTTCCAGATTTTTTTTCCGTTTTTTTTTTTTTTTTTTTTTTTTTTTAAGTTCTGCTGACCCTCGTTCTTTAAATGACGCTATCCCGAGGAGGACACCTAAAGGCGAGCCGTAATGGCCTCATCTTTGGCAAGCTCCTCCGGTTTTTTTCCAGATTTTTTTTCCGTTTTTTTTTTTTTTTTTTTTTTAAGTTCTGCTGACCCTCGTTCTTTAAATGACGCTATCCCGAGGAGGACACCTAAAGGCGAGCCGTAATGGCCTCATCTTTGGCAAGCTCCTCCGGTTTTTTTCCAGATTTTTTTTTTTAAGTTCTCCTGACCGTCGTTCTTTAAATGACCCTATCCCGAGGAGGACACCTAAAGGCGAGCCGTAATGGCCTCATCTTTGGCAAGCTCTTCCGGTTTTTTTCACAGTTTTTTTCCAGATTTTTTTTCCTTTTTTTTTTTTTTTTTTTTTTTTTTTTTTTTTTTTTTTAAGTTCTGCTGACCCTCGTTCTTTAAATGACGCTATCCCGAGGAGGACACCTAAAGGCGAGCCGTAATGGCCTCATCTTTGGCAAGCTCCTCCGGTTTTTTTCCAGATTTTTTTTCCGTTTATTTATTTTTTTTTTTTAAGTTCTGCTGACCCTCGTTCTTTAAATGACGCTATCCCGAGGAGGACACCTAAAGGCGAGCCGTAATGGCCTCATCTTTGGCAAGCTCCTCCGGTTTTTTTCCAGATTTTTCTTTCCGTTTTTTTTTTTTTTTTTTTAAGTTCTGCTGACCCTCGTTCTTTAAATGACGCTATCCCGAGGAGGACACCTAAAGGCGAGCCGTAATGGCCTCATCTTTGGCAAGCTCCTCCGGTTTTTTTCCAGATTTTTTTTCCGTTTTTTTTTTTTTAAAGTTCTGCTGACCCTCGTTCTTTAAATGACGCTATCCCGAGGAGGACACCTAAAGGCGAGCCGTAATGGCCTCATCTTTGGCAAGCTCTTCCGGTTTTTTTCACAGTTTTCTTCCAGATTTTTTTTCCGTTTTTTTTTTTTTTTTTTTTTTTTTTTTTTTTTTTTTTTTTTTTTTTTTTTTTTTTTTTTTTTTTTTTTTTTACGTTCTGCTGACCCTCGTTCTTTAAATGACGCTATCCCGAGGAGGACACCTAAAGGCGAGCCGTAATGGCCTCATCTTTGGCAAGCTCCTCCGGTTTTTTTCCAGATTTTTTTTCCGTTTTTTTTTTTTTTTTTTTTAAGTTCTGCTGACCCTCGTTCTTTAAATGACGCTATTCCGAGGAGGACACCTAAAGGCGAGCCGTAATGGCCTCATCTTTGGCAAGCTCCTCCGGTTTTTTTCCAGATTTTTTTTTTTTTAAGTTCTGCTGACCCTCGTTCTTTAAATGACCCTATCCCGAGGAGGACACCTAAAGGCGAGCCGTAATGGCCTCATCTTTGGCAAGCTACTCCGGTTTTTTTCCAGATTTTTTTTCCTTTTTTTTTTTTTTTTTTTTTTTAACGTTCTGCTGACCCTCGTTCTTTAAATGACGCTATCCCGAGGAGGACACCTAAAGGCGAGCCGTAATGGCCTCATCTTTGGCAAGCTCCTCCGGGTTTTTTTTTTTTTTTTTTTTTTTTTTTTTTTTTTTTTTTTTTTTTTTTTTTTTTTTTTTACGTTCTGCTGACCCTCGTTCTTTAAATGACGCTATCCCGAGGAGGACACCTAAAGGCGAGCCGTAATGGCCTCATCTTTGGCAAGCTCCTCCAGTTTTTTTCCAGATTTTTTTTCCTTTTTTTTTTTTTTTTTTTAACGTTCTGCTGACCCTCGTTCTTTAAATGACGCTATCCCGAGGAGGACACCTAAAGGCGAGCCATAATGGCCTCATCTTTGGCAAGCTCCTCCGGGTTTTTTTTTTTTTTTTTTTTTTTAAGTTCTGCTGACCCTCGTTCTTTAAATGACGCTATCCCGAGGAGGACACCTAAAGGCGAGCCGTAATGGCCTCATCTTTGGCAAGCTCTTCCGGTTTTTTTCACAGTTTTTTTCCAGATTTTTTTTCGGTTTTTTTTTTTTTTTTTTACTTTTCTGCTGACCCTCGTTCTTTAAATGACGCTATCCCGAGGAGGACACCTAAAGGCGAGCCGTAATGGCCTCATCTTTGGCAAGCTCCTCCGGTTTTTTTCCACATTTTTTTTCCGTTTTTTTTTTTTTTTTTTTTTTTTTAAAGTTCTGCTGACCCTCGTTCTTTAAATGACGCTATCCCAAGGAGGACACCTAAAGGCGAGCCGTAATGGCCTCATCTTTGGCAAGCTCCTCCGGTTTTTTTCCAGATTTTTTTTTTTTTAAGTTCTGCTGACCGTCGTTCTTTAAATGACCCTATCCCGAGGAGGACACCTAAAGGCGAGCCGTAATGGCCTCATCTTTGGCAAGCTCCTCCGGTTTTTTTCACAGATTTTTTCCAGATTTTTTTCCGTTTTTTTTTTTTTTTTTTTTTTTTTTTTTTTTTTTTAAGTTCTGCTGACCCTCGTTCTTTAAATGACGCTATCCCGAGGAGGACACCTAAAGGCGAGCCGTAATGGCCTCATCTTTGGCAAGCTCCTCCGGTTTTTTTCCAGATTTTTTTTTTTTTTAAGTTCTACTGACCCTCGTTCTTTAAATGACCCTATACCGAGGAGGACACCTAAAGGCGAGCCGTAATGGCCTCATCTTTGGCAAGCTCCTCCGGTTTTTTTCACAGTTTTTTTCCAGATTTTTTTTCCGTTTTTTTTTTTTTTTTTTTTTTAACGTTCTGCTGACCCTCGTTCTTTAAATGACGCTATCCCGAGGAGGACACCTAAAGGCGAGCCGTAATGGCCTCATCTTTGGCATGCTCCTCCGGTTTTTTTCCAGATTTTTTTTCCGTTTTTTTTTTTTTTTTTTTTTTTTTTTTAAGTTCTGCTGACCCTCGTTCTTTAAATGACGCTATCCCGAGGAGGACACCTAAAGGCGAGCCGTAATGGCCTCATCTTTGGCAAGCTCCTCCGGTTTTTTTCCAGATTTTTTTTCCTTTTTTTTTTTTTTTTTTTTTTAAGTTCTGCTGACCCTCGTTCTTTAAATGACGCTATCCCGAGGAGGACACCTAAAGGCGAGCCGTAATGGCCTCATCTTTGGCAAGCTCTTCCGGTTTTTTTCACAGTTTTTTTCCAGATTTTTTTTCCGTTTTTTTTTTTTTTACTTTTCTGCTGACCCTCGTTCTTTAAATGACGCTATCCCGAGGAGGACACCTAAAGGCGAGCCGTAATGGCCTCATCTTTGGCAAGCTCCTCCGGTTTTTTTCCACATTTTTTTTTCCGTTTTTTTTTTTTTTTTTTTTAAAGTTCTGCTGACCCTCGTTCTTTAAATGACGCTATCCCAAGGAGGACACCTAAAGGCGAGCCGTAATGGCCACATCTTTGGCAAGCCCCTCCGGTTTTTTTCCAAATTTTTTTTTCGTTTTTTTTTTTATTTATTTTTTTTTTTTTAAGTTCTGCTGACCCTCGTTCTTTAAATGACGCTATCCCGAGGAGGACACCTAAAGGCGAGCCGTAATGGCCTCATCTTTGGCAAGCTCCTCCGGTTTTTTTCAAAATTTTTTTTTCGTTTTTTTTTTTTTTTTTTTTAAGTTCTGATGACCCTCGTTCTGTAAATGACGCTATCCCGAGGAGGACACCTAAAGGCGAGCCGTAATGGCCTCATCTTTGGCAAGCTCCTCCGGTTTTTTTCCAGATTTTTTTTTTTTTTTTTAAGTTCTGCTGACCGTCGTTCTTTAAATGACCCTTTCCCGAGGAGGACACCTAAAGGCGAGCCGTAATGGCCTCATCTTTGGCAAGCTCTACCGGTTTTTTTCACAGTTTTTTTCCAGATTTTTTTTCCGTTTTTTTTTTTTTTTTTTTTTTTTAAGTTTTGCTGACCCTCGTTCTTTAAATGACGCTATCCCGAGGAGGACACCTAAAGGCGAGCCGTAATGGCCTCATCTTTGGCAAGCTCCTCCGGTTTTTTTCCAGATTTTTTTTTTTTTTTAAGTTCTGCTGACCCTCGTTCTTTAAATGACCCTATCCCGAGGAGGACACCTAAAAGCGAGCCGTAATGGCCTCATCTTTGGCAAGCTCCTCCGGTTTTTTTCACAGTTTTTTTCCAGATTTTTTTTCCGTTTTTTTTTTTTTTTTTTTTTTTAACGTTCTGCTGACCCTCGTTCTTTAAATGACGCTATCCCGAGGAGGACACCTAAAGGCGAGCCGTAATGGCCTCATCTTTGGCATGCTCCTCCGGTTTTTTTCCAGATTTTTTTTCCGTTTTTTTTTTTTTTTTTTTTTTTTTTTAAGTTCTGCTGACCCTCGTTCTTTAAATGACGCTATCCCGAGGAGGACACCTAAAGGCGAGCCGTAATGGCCTCATCTTTGGCAAGCTCCTCCGGTTTTTTTCCAGATTTTTTTTCCTTTTTTTTTTTTTTTTTTTTTTTTTAAGTTCTGCTGACCCTCGTTCTTTAAATGACGCTATCCCGAGGAGGACACCTAAAGGCGAGCCGTAATGGCCTCATCTTTGGCAAGCTCTTCCGGTTTTTTTCACAGTTTTTTTCCAGATTTTTTTTCCGTTTTTTTTTTTTTTACTTTTCTGCTGACCCTCGTTCTTTAAATGACGCTATCCCGAGGAGGACACCTAAAGGCGAGCCGTAATGGCCTCATCTTTGGCAAGCTCCTCCGGTTTTTTTCCACATTTTTTTCCGTTTTTTTTTTTTTTTTTTTAAAGTTCTGCTGACCCTCGTTCTTTAAATGACGCTATCCCAAGGAGGACACCTAAAGGCGAGCCGTAATGGCCACATCTTTGGCAAGCCCCTCCGGTTTTTTTCCAAATTTTTTTTTCGTTTTTTTTTTTTATTTATTTTTTTTTTTTTAAGTTCTGCTGACCCTCGTTCTTTAAATGACGCTATCCCGAGGAGGACACCTAAAGGCGAGCCGTAATGGCCTCATCTTTGGCAAGCTCCTCCGGTTTTTTTCAAAATTTTTTTTTCGTTTTTTTTTTTTTTTTTTTTAAGTTCTGATGACCCTCGTTCTGTAAATGACGCTATCCCGAGGAGGACACCTAAAGGCGAGCCGTAATGGCCTCATCTTTGGCAAGCTCCTCCGGTTTTTTTCCAGATTTTTTTTTTTTTTTTTAAGTTCTGCTGACCGTCGTTCTTTAAATGACCCTTTCCCGAGGAGGACACCTAAAGGCGAGCCGTAATGGCCTCATCTTTGGCAAGCTCTTCCGGTTTTTTTCACAGTTTTTTTCCAGATTTTTTTTCCGTTTTTTTTTTTTTTTTTTTTTTTTAAGTTTTGCTGACCCTCGTTCTTTAAATGACGCTATCCCAAGGAGGACACCTAAAGGCGAGCCGTAATGGCCTCATCTTTGGCAAGCTCCTCCGGTTTTTTTCCAGATTTTTTTTTCCGTTTTTTTTTTTTTTTTTTTTTTTTTTTTTTTTTTTTTTTTTTTTTTTTTTTTTTTTTTAAGTTCTGCTGACCCTCGTTCTTTAAATGACGCTATCCCGAGGAGGACACCTAAAGGCGAGCCGTAATGGCCTCATCTTTGGCAAGCTCCTCCGGTTTTTTTCCAGATTTTTTTTTTTTTTAAGTTCTGCTGACCGTCGTTCTTTAAATGACCCTATCCCGAGGAGGACACCTAAAGGCGAGCCGTAATGGCCTCATCTTTGGCAAGCTCTTCCGGTTTTTTTCACAGTTTTTTTCCAGATTTTTTTTCCGTTTTTTTTTTTTTTTTTTTTTTTAAAGTTCTGCTGACCCTCGTTCTTTAAATGACGCTATCCCGAGGAGGACACTTAAAGGCGAGCCGTAATGGCCTCATCTTTGGCAAGCTCCTCCGATTTTTTTTCCGTTTATTTTATTTTATTTTTTTAAATTCTGCTGACCCTCGTTCTTTAAATGACGCTATCCCGAGGAGGACACCTAAAGGCGAGCCGTAATGGCCTCATCTTTGGCAAGCTCCTCCGGTTTTTTTCCAGATTTTTTTTCCTTTTTTTTTTTTTTTTTTTTTTTAAGTTCTGCTGACCCTCGTTCTTTAAATGACGCTATCCCGAGGAGGACACCTAAAGGCGAGCCGTAATGGCCTCATCTTTGGCAAGCTCTTCCGGTTTTTTTCACAGTTTTTTTCCAGATTTTTTTTCCGTTTTTTTTTTTTTTTACTTTTCTGCTGACCCTCGTTCTTTAAATGACGCTATCCCGAGGAGGACACCTAAAGGCGAGCCGTAATGGCCTCATCTTTGGCAAGCTCCTCCGGTTTTTTTCCACATTTTTTTTCCGTTTTTTTTTTTTTTTTTTTAAAGTTCTGCTGACCCTCGTTCTTTAAATGACGCTATCCCAAGGAGGACACCTAAAGGCGAGCCGTAATGGCCACATCTTTGGCAAGCCCCTCCGGTTTTTTTCCAAATTTTTTTTTCGTTTTTTTTTTTTATTTATTTTTTTTTTTTTTAAGTTCTGCTGACCCTCGTTCTTTAAATGACGCTATCCCGAGGAGGACACCTAAAGGCGAGCCGTAATGGCCTCATCTTTGGCAAGCTCCTCCGGTTTTTTTCAAAATTTTTTTTTCGTTTTTTTTTTTTTTTTTAAGTTCTGATGACCCTCGTTCTGTAAATGACGCTATCCCGAGGAGGACACCTAAAGGCGAGCCGTAATGGCCTCATCTTTGGCAAGCTCCTCCGGTTTTTTTCCAGATTTTTTTTTTTTTTTTTAAGTTCTGCTGACCGTCGTTCTTTAAATGACCCTTTCCCGAGGAGGACACCTAAAGGCGAGCCGTAATGGCCTCATCTTTGGCAAGCTCTTCCGGTTTTTTTCACAGTTTTTTTCCAGATTTTTTTTCCGTTTTTTTTTTTTTTTTTTTTTTTTTTAAGTTTTGCTGACCCTCGTTCTTTAAATGACGCTATCCCAAGGAGGACACCTAAAGGCGAGCCGTAATGGCCTCATCTTTGGCAAGCTCCTCCGGTTTTTTTCCAGATTTTTTTTTCCGTTTTTTTTTTTTTTTTTTTTTTTTTTTTTTTTTTTTTTTTTTTTTTTTTTTTTTTTTTTTTTAAGTTCTGCTGACCCTCGTTCTTTAAATGACGCTATCCCGAGGAGGACACCTAAAGGCGAGCCGTAATGGCCTCATCTTTGGCAAGCTCCTCCGGTTTTTTTCCAGATTTTTTTTTTTTTAAGTTCTGCTGACCGTCGTTCTTTAAATGACCCTATCCCGAGGAGGACACCTAAAGGCGAGCCGTAATGGCCTCATCTTTGGCAAGCTCTTCCGGTTTTTTTCACAGTTTTTTTCCAGATTTTTTTTCCGTTTTTTTTTTTTTTTTTTTTTAAAGTTCTGCTGACCCTCGTTCTTTAAATGACGCTATCCCGAGGAGGACACTTAAAGGCGAGCCGTAATGGCCTCATCTTTGGCAAGCTCCTCCGATTTTTTTTCCGTTTATTTTATTTTATTTTTTTAAATTCTGCTGACCCTCGTTCTTTAAATGACGCTATCCCGAGGAGGACACCTAAAGGCGAGCCGTAATGGCCTCATCTTTGGCAAGCTCCTCCGGTTTTTTTCAAGATTTTTTTTCCGTTTTTTTTTTTTTTTTTTTTTTTTTTTTTTTTTTTTAAGTTCTGCTGACCCTCGTTCTTTAAATGACGCTATCCCGAGGAGGACACCTAAAGGCGAGCCGTAATGGCCTCATCTTTGGCAAGCTCCTCCGGTTTTTTTCCAGATTTTTTTTTTTTTAAGTTCTGCTGACCGTCGTTCTTTAAATGACCCTATCCCGAGGAGGACACCTAAAGGCGAGCCGTAATGGCCTCATCTTTGGCAAGCTCCTCCGGTTTTTTTCACAGATTTTTTCCAGATTTTTTTCCGTTTTTTTTTTTTTTTTTTTTTTTTTTAAGTTCTGCTGACCCTCGTTCTTTAAATGACGCTATCCCGAGGAGGACACCTAAAGGCGAGCCGTAATGGCCTCATCTTTGGCAAGCTCCTCCGGTTTTTTTCCAGATTTTTTTTTTTTTTTAAGTTCTGCTGACCCTCGTTCTTTAAATGACCCTATCCCGAGGAGGACACCTAAAGGCGAGCCGTAATGGCCTCATCTTTGGCAAGCTCCTCCGGTTTTTTTCACAGTTTTTTTCCAGATTTTTTTTCCGTTTTTTTTTTTTTTTTTTTTTTTTAACGTTCTGCTGACCCTCGTTCTTTAAATGACGCTATCCCGAGGAGGACACCTAAAGGCGAGCCGTAATGGCCTCATCTTTGGCATGCTCCTCCGGTTTTTTTTCAGATTTTTTTTCCGTTTTTTTTTTTTTTTTTTTTTTTTAAGTTCTGCTGACCGTCGTTCTTTAAATGACCCTATCCCGAGGAGGACACCTAAAGGCGAGCCGTAATGGCCTCATCTTTGGCAAGCTCTTCCGGTTTTTTTCACAGTTTTTTTCCAGATTTTTTTTCCGTTTTTTTTTTTTTTTTTACTTTTCTGCTGACCCTCGTTCTTTAAATGACGCTATCCCGAGGAGGACACCTAAAGGCGAGCCGTAATGGCCTCATCTTTGGCAAGCTCCTCCGGGTTTTTTTTTTTTTTTTTTTTTTTTTTTTTTTTTTTTTTTTTTTTTTTTTTTTTTTTAAGTTCTGCTGACCCTCGTTCTTTAAATGACGCTATCCCGAGGAGGACACCTAAAGGCGAGCCGTAATGGCCTCATCTTTGGCAAGCTCTTCCGGTTTTTTTCACAGTTTTTTTCCAGATTTTTTTTCGGTTTTTTTTTTTTTTTTTTTTTTACTTTTCTGCTGACCCTCGTTCTTTAAATGACGCTATCCCGAGGAGGACACCTAAAGGCGAGCCGTAATGGCCTCATCTTTGGCAAGCTCCTCCGGTTTTTTTCCACATTTTTTTTCCGTTTTTTTTTTTTTTTTTTTTTTTTTTAAAGTTCTGCTGTCCCTCGTTCTTTAAATGACGCTATCCCAAGGAGGACACCTAAAGGCGAGCCGTAATGGCCTCATCTTTGGCAAGCTCCTCCGGTTTTTTTCCAGATTTTTTTTTTTTTAAGTTCTGCTGACCGTCGTTCTTTAAATGACCCTATCCCGAGGAGGACACCTAAAGGCGAGCCGTAATGGCCTCATCTTTGGCAAGCTCCTCCGGTTTCTTTCACAGATTTTTTCCAGATTTTTTTCCGTTTTTTTTTTTTTTTTTTTTTTTTTTTTTTTTTTTTTTTAAGTTCTGCTGACCCTCGTTCTTTAAATGACGCTATCCCGAGGAGGACACCTAAAGGCGAGCCGTAATGGCCTCATCTTTGGCAAGCTCCTCCGGTTTTTTTCCAGATTTTTTTTTTTTTTTAAGTTCTGCTGACCCTCGTTCTTTAAATGACCCTATCCCGAGGAGGACACCTAAAGGCGAGCCGTAATGGCCTCATCTTTGGCAAGCTCCTCCGGTTTTTTTCACAGTTTTTTTCCAGATTTTTTTTCCGTTTTTTTTTTTTTTTTTTTTTTTTTTTTAACGTTCTGCTGACCCTCGTTCTTTAAATGACGCTATCCCGAGGAGGACACCTAAAGGCGAGCCGTAATGGCCTCATCTTTGGCATGCTCCTCCGGTTTTTTTCCAGATTTTTTTTCCGTTTTTTTTTTTTTTTTTTTTTTTTTTTTTTTTTTTTTTTAAGTTCTGCTGACCCTCGTTCTTTAAATGACGCTATCCCGAGGAGGACACCTAAAGGCGAGCCGTAATGGCCTCATCTTTGGCAAGCTCCTCCGGTTTTTTTCCAGATTTTTTTTCCTTTTTTTTTTTTTTTTTTTTTTTTTAAGTTCTGCTGACCCTCGTTCTTTAAATGACGCTATCCCGAGGAGGACACCTAAAGGCGAGCCGTAATGGCCTCATCTTTGGCAAGCTCTTCCGGTTTTTTTCACAGTTTTTTTCCAGATTTTTTTTCCGTTTTTTTTTTTTTTTTACTTTTCTGCTGACCCTCGTTCTTTAAATGACGCTATCCCGAGGAGGACACCTAAAGGCGAGCCGTAATGGCCTCATCTTTGGCAAGCTCCTCCGGTTTTTTTCCACATTTTTTTTCCGTTTTTTTTTTTTTTTTTTAAAGTTCTGCTGACCCTTGTTCTTTAAATGACGCTATCCCAAGGAGGACACCTAAAGGCGAGCCGTAATGGCCACATCTTTGGCAAGCCCCTCCGGTTTTTTTCCAAATTTTTTTTTCGTTTTTTTTTTTATTTATTTTTTTTTTTTTTAAGTTCTGCTGACCCTCGTTCTTTAAATGACGCTATCCCGAGGAGGACACCTAAAGGCGAGCCGTAATGGCCTCATCTTTGGCAAGCTCCTCCGGTTTTTTTCAAAATTTTTTTTTCGTTTTTTTTTTTTTTTTTTAAGTTCTGCTGACCCTCGTTCTGTAAATGACGCTATCCCGAGGAGGACACCTAAAGGCGAGCCGTAATGGCCTCATCTTTGGCAAGCTCCTCCGGTTTTTTTCCAGATTTTTTTCCGTTTTTTTTTTTTTTTTTTTTTTTTTTTTTTTTTTTTAAGTTCTGCTGACCCTCGTTCTTTAAATGACCCTATCCCGAGGAGGACACCTAAAGGCGAGCCGTAATGGCCTCATCTTTGGCAAGCTCCTCCGGTTTTTTTCACAGTTTTTTTCCAGATTTTTTTTCCGTTTTTTTTTTTTTTTTTTTTTTTTAACGTTCTGCTGACCCTCGTTCTTTAAATGACGCTATCCCGAGGAGGACACCTAAAGGCGAGCCGTAATGGCCTCATCTTTGGCATGCTCCTCCGGTTTTTTTTCAGATTTTTTTTCCGTTTTTTTTTTTTTTTTTTTTTTTAAGTTCTGCTGACCGTCGTTCTTTAAATGACCCTATCCCGAGGAGGACACCTAAAGGCGAGCCGTAATGGCCTCATCTTTGGCAAGCTCTTCCGGTTTTTTTCACAGTTTTTTTCCAGATTTTTTTTCCGTTTTTTTTTTTTTTTTACTTTTCTGCTGACCCTCGTTCTTTAAATGACGCTATCCCGAGGAGGACACCTAAAGGCGAGCCGTAATGGCCTCATCTTTGGCAAGCTCCTCCGGTTTTTTTCCACATTTTTTTTCCGTTTTTTTTTTTTTTTTTTAAAGTTCTGCTGACCCTCGTTCTTTAAATGACGCTATCCCAAGGAGGACACCTAAAGGCGAGCCGTAATGGCCACATCTTTGGCAAGCCCCTCCGGTTTTTTTCCAGATTTTTTTTTCGTTTTTTTTTTTTATTTATTTTTTTTTTTTTTAAGTTCTGCTGACCCTCGTTCTTTAAATGACGCTATCCCGAGGAGGACACCTAAAGGCGAGCCGTAATGGCCTCATCTTTGGCAAGCTCCTCCGGTTTTTTTCAAAATTTTTTTTTCGTTTTTTTTTTTTTTTTTTTAAGTTCTGCTGACCCTCGTTCTTTAAATGACGCTATCCCGAGGAGGACACCTAAAGGCGAGCCGTAATGGCCTCATCTTTGGCAAGCTCCTCCGGTTTTTTTCCAGATTTTTTTTTTTTTTAAGTTCTGCTGACCCTCGTTCTTTAAATGACCCTATCCCGAGGAGGACACCTAAAGGCGAGCCGTAATGGCCTCATCTTTGGCAAGCTCCTCCGGTTTTTTTCACAGTTTTTTTCCAGATTTTTTTTCCGTTTTTTTTTTTTTTTTTTTTTTTAACGTTCTGCTGACCCTCGTTCTTTAAATGACGCTATCCCGAGGAGGACACCTAAAGGCGAGCCGTAATGGCCTCATCTTTGGCATGCTCCTCCGGTTTTTTTTCAGATTTTTTTCCGTTTTTTTTTTTTTTTTTTTTTTTTAAGTTCTGCTGACCGTCGTTCTTTAAATGACCCTATCCCGAGGAGGACACCTAAAGGCGAGCCGTAATGGCCTCATCTTTGGCAAGCTCTTCCGGTTTTTTTCACAGTTTTTTTCCAGATTTTTTTTCCGTTTTTTTTTTTTTTTACTTTTCTGCTGACCCTCGTTCTTTAAATGACGCTATCCCGAGGAGGACACCTAAAGGCGAGCCGTAATGGCCTCATCTTTGGCAAGCTCCTCCGGTTTTTTTCCACATTTTTTTCCGTTTTTTTTTTTTTTTTTTTAAAGTTCTGCTGACCCTCGTTCTTTAAATGACGCTATCCCAAGGAGGACACCTAAAGGCGAGCCGTAATGGCCACATCTTTGGCAAGCCCCTCCGGTTTTTTTCCAGATTTTTTTTTCGTTTTTTTTTTTTATTTATTTTTTTTTTTTTAAGTTCTGCTCACCGTCGTTCTTTAAATGACCCTTTCCCGAGGAGGACACCTAAAGGCGAGCCGTAATGGCCTCATCTTTGGCAAGCTCTTCCGGTTTTTTTCACAGTTTTTTTCCAGATTTTTTTTCCGTTTTTTTTTTTTTTTTTTTTTTTTAAGTTTTGCTGACCCTCGTTCTTTAAATGACGCTATCCCAAGGAGGACACCTAAAGGCGAGCCGTAATGGCCTCATCTTTGGCAAGCTCCTACGGTTTTTTTCCAGATTTTTTTTTCCGTTTTTTTTTTTTTTTTTTTTTTTTTTTTTTTTTTTTAAGTTCTGCTGACCCTCGTTCTTTAATTGACGCTATCCCGAGGAGGACACCTAAAGGCGAGCCGTAATGGCCTCATCTTTGGCAAGCTCCTCCGGTTTTTTTCCAGATTTTTTTTTTTAAGTTCTGCTGACCGTCGTTCTTTAAATGACCCTATCCCGAGGAGGACACCTAAAGGCGAGCCGTAATGGCCTCATCTTTGGCAAGCTCTTCCGGTTTTTTTCACAGTTTTTTTCCAGATTTTTTTTCCGTTTTTTTTTTTTTTTTTTTTTAAAGTTCTGCTGACCCTCGTTCTTTAAATGACGCTATCCCGAGGAGGACACTTAAAGGCGAGCCGTAATGGCCTCATCTTTGCCAAGCTCCTCCGATTTTTTTCCAGATTTTTTTCCGTTTATTTTATTTTATTTTTTTAAGTTCTGCTGACCCTCGTTCTTTAAATGACGCTATCCCGAGGAGGACACCTAAAGGCGAGCCGTAATGGCCTCATCTTTGGCAAGCTCCTCCGGTTTTTTTCAAGATTTTTTTTCCGTTTTTTTTTTTTTTTTTTTTTTTTTTTTTTTTTTAAGTTCTGCTGACCCTCGTTCTTTAAATGACGCTATCCCAAGGAGGACACCTAAAGGCGAGCCGTAATGGCCTCATCTTTGGCAAGCTCCTCCGGTTTTTTTCCAGATTTTTTTTTTTTTAAGTTCTGCTGACCGTCGTTCTTTAAATGACCCTATCCCGAGGAGGACACCTAAAGGCGAGCCGTAATGGCCTCATCTTTGGCAAGCTCCTCCGGTTTTTTTCACAGATTTTTTCCAGATTTTTTTCCGTTTTTTTTTTTTTTTTTTTTTTTTTTTTTTTTTTTAAGTTCTGCTGACCCTCGTTCTTTAAATGACGCTATCCCGAGGAGGACACCTAAAGGCGAGCCGTAATGGCCTCATCTTTGGCAAGCTCCTCCGGTTTTTTTCCAGATTTTTTTTTTTTTTTAAAGTTCTGCTGACCCTCGTTCTTTAAATGACCCTATCCCGAGGAGGACACCTAAAGGCGAGCCGTAATGGCCTCATCTTTGGCAAGCTCCTCCGGTTTTTTTCACAGTTTTTTTCCAGATTTTTTTTCCGTTTTTTTTTTTTTTTTTTTTTAACGTTCTGCTGACCCTCGTTCTTTAAATGACGCTATCCCGAGGAGGACACCTAAAGGCGAGCCGTAATGGCCTCATCTTTGGCATGCTCCTCCGGTTTTTTTCCAGATTTTTTTTCCGTTTTTTTTTTTTTTTTTTTTTTTTTTTTTTTTTTTTTTTTTTTTTTTTTTTTTTTAAGTTCTGCTGACCCTCGTTCTTTAAATGACGCTATCCCGAGGAGGACACCTAAAGGCGAGCCGTAATGGCCTCATCTTTGGCAAGCTCCTCCGGTTTTTTTCCAGATTTTTTTTCCTTTTTTTTTTTTTTTTTTTTTTTTTTTTAAGTTCTGCTGACCCTCGTTCTTTAAATGACGCTATCCCGAGGAGGACACCTAAAGGCGAGCCGTAATGGCCTCATCTTTGGCAAGCTCTTCCGGTTTTTTTCACAGTTTTTTTCCAGATTTTTTTTCCGTTTTTTTTTTTTTTTTACTTTTCTGCTGACCCTCGTTCTTTAAATGACGCTATCCCGAGGAGGACACCTAAAGGCGAGCCGTAATGGCCTCATCTTTGGCAAGCTCCTCCGGTTTTTTTCCACATTTTTTTTCCGTTTTTTTTTTTTTTTTTTTTAAAGTTCTGCTGACCCTCGTTCTTTAAATGATGCTATCCCAAGGAGGACACCTAAAGGCGAGCCGTAATGGCCACATCTTTGGCAAGCCCCTCCGGTTTTTTTCCAGATTTTTTTTTCGTTTTTTTTTTATTTATTTTTTTTTTTTTTAAGTTCTGCTGACCCTCGTTCTTTAAATGACGCTATCCCGAGGAGGACACCTAAAGGCGAGCCGTAATGGCCTCATCTTTGGCAAGCTCCTCCGGTTTTTTTCAAAATTTTTTTTTCGTTTTTTTTTTTTTTTTTTAAGTTCTGCTGACCCTCGTTCTGTAAATGACGCTATCCCGAGGAGGACACCTAAAGGCGAGCCGTAATGGCCTCATCTTTGGCAAGCTCCTCCGGTTTTTTTCCAGATTTTTTTTTTTTTTTTTTTAAGTTCTGCTGACCGTCGTTCTTTAAATGACCCTTTCCCGAGGAGGACACCTAAAGGCGAGCCGTAATGGCCTCATCTTTGGCAAGCTCTTCCGGTTTTTTTCACAGTTTTTTTCCAGATTTTTTTTCCGTTTTTTTTTTTTTTTTTTTTTTTTTAAGTTTTGCTGACCCTCGTTCTTTAAATGACGCTATCCCAAGGAGGACACCTAAAGGCGAGCCGTAATGGCCTCATCTTTGGCAAGCTCCTCCGGTTTTTTTCCAGATTTTTTTTTCCGTTTTTTTTTTTTTTTTTTTTTTTTTTTTTTTTTTTTAAGTTCTGCTGACCCTCGTTCTTTAAATGACGCTATCCCGAGGAGGACACCTAAAGGCGAGCCGTAATGGCCTCATCTTTGGCAAGCTCCTCCGGTTTTTTTCCAGATTTTTTTTTTTTTTAAGTTCTGCTGACCGTCGTTCTTTAAATGACCCTATCCCGAGGAGGACACCTAAAGGCGAGCCGTAATGGCCTCATCTTTGGCAAGCTCTTCCGGTTTTTTTCACAGTTTTTTTCCAGATTTTTTTTCCGTTTTTTTTTTTTTTTTTTTTTTTTAAAGTTCTGCTGACCCTCGTTCTTTAAATGACGCTATCCCGAGGAGGACACTTAAAGGCGAGCCGTAATGGCCTCATCTTTGGCAAGCTCCTCCGATTTTTTTCCAGATTTTTTTTCCGTTTATTTTATTTTATTTTTTTAAGTTCTGCTGACCCTCGTTCTTTAAATGACGCTATCCCGAGGAGGACACCTAAAGGCGAGCCGTAATGGCCTCATCTTTGGCAAGCTCCTCCGGTTTTTTTCAAGATTTTTTTTCCGTTTTTTTTTTTTTTTTTTTTTTTTTTTTTTTTTTTAAGTTCTGCTGACCCTCGTTCTTTAAATGACGCTATCCCGAGGAGGACACCTAAAGGCGAGCCGTAATGGCCTCATCTTTGGCAAGCTCCTCCGGTTTTTTTCCAGATTTTTTTTCCTTTTTTTTTTTTTTATTTTTTATTTTTTAAGTTCTGCTGACCCTCGTTCTTTAAATGACGCTATCCCGAGGAGGACACCTAAAGGCGAGCCGTAATGGCCTCATCTTTGGCAAGCTCTTCCGGTTTTTTTCACAGTTTTTTTCCAGATTTTTTTTCCGTTTTTTTTTTTTTTTTACTTTTCTGCTGACCCTCGTTCTTTAAATGACGCTATCCCGAGGAGGACACCTAAAGGCGAGCCGTAATGGCCTCATCTTTGGCAAGCTCCTCCGGTTTTTTTCCACATTTTTTTTCCGTTTTTTTTTTTTTTTTTTTTTTTTTAAAGTTCTGCTGACCCTCGTTCTTTAAATGACGCTATCCCAAGGAGGACACCTAAAGACGAGCCGTAATGGCCTCATCTTTGGCAAGCTCCTCCGGTTTTTTTCCAGATTTTTTTTTTCGTTTTTTTTTTATTTATTTATTTATTTTTTTTAAGTTCTGCTGACCCTCGTTCTTTAAATGACGCTATCCCGAGGAGGACACCTAAAGGCGAGCCGTAATGGCCTCATCTTTGGCAAGCTCCTCCGGTTTTTTTCAAAAAAATTTTTCCGTTTTTTTTTTTTTTTTTTTTAAGTTCTGCTGACCCTCGTTCTGTAAATGACGCTATCCCGAGGAGGACACCTAAAGGCGAG